>NC_068305.1:39840019-39842519 GCF_025860055.1 Xyrauchen texanus
TGGACGTTGATATTAAGTATGTTGCAGACAAAAATAAAGTAAAAGTTAAGTTGTTGTCGCCACCTGTATTACCGTTTGTTTTGCACACACACACACATATGCAAATATACACACACCATAAAATAGTTCCTAACCTTTAACCTGCAAACATGTAACCCGGATATTCTACTTGGCACTTGTGACATAAAGGAAAACTCCCGCATCAGAGACGTGCAGCGTAGTTGATGCAAAGCGTGTGGTCACGAACGTCCCCCCAGCCCCCGTTTTTCTTATGAGGTTGATGCTCCACGGCTCCATGGTCTGTCAGGGTCAGTATCGGAGGGAAAAGCGCAGATTGGGCTTCTTTAAGCGCTGCGTCCACCTTCTCCCGGGCCATTTCTGGCTTGCAATCGTCCTTCTGGTGCAGGCCACAATCTCCAGTGTGAAGAACTCTGCTTCCACAAGCCACTAGCACTTTAAGAGGTTTGGAGATGCACGTCCCAGACAGGTTCTGGAGGGTCCAGTCCCAGTTATAATCGTCATAGGTGCAGAACTCATTGTTGCATCCCATCAGTTTGTAGTAGAGCTCCCTGGAGATTCCCATTCCTATGTTGTGTTTGGTGGACAGCCATCCTGCAGTTTCTGTTTTGGTGGAAAGCACTTGAAAGCCAGACAAACCGTCATGGTTTCCCAATGCGAGGACGTCGCAGTCTCCACAGCTGGTTTTCCTGAGTTTGGTCATAGATTTGAAGTAGTGATGGAAATCTGGGAGAAGATAGTTGTCTTCCTCAATGAACACAACAAACCCGTTGTATCCCAGAAGAACCCGGACTCGTTCGAACACGAAATGCAGCTTCCACCACCAGTGGTGTTTGGATTGTGTGATGGGAGCTTCCCTGTAATGTCCATACGAGTCCGGGTGTTCTGCATTCAAGCAGCCCCGTTTAATCGCGTCTTCTTTAGATATGTCTCTCGGACAATCCTGAGGATCTCGTCCTGGGAATTCATTTGGATACAGCTGTATACTGTAGGGGAAATATATCTGCAGAAGCTTGCAGAACGAGATTCCCTTGATCATATCCGAAATTTCCTCTGAGAAATAGTCGTGACTGAATATCAAAAGTACGTTCTGCACACCAACTACTTTCTCAAGGGACTGGATGAGCATTTGTAGGTAAGCCGGTCTATTGTGGACTTGAACAACAATAACCAGCTCCGGTTCCAATGGAAACTTCTCTCCATTCTGAATGTCCTGTCTGTAGTTGCTGTCATAAACAGACTTCCTCATACTCAATATGGTCCCATACACAAATTTACCCAAAACAACAGGCTGTGTACTCTCTTTAGCAGTCTCTTCAGTGTGTCCTTCATCTCCAGTCCCACGTTTGGAATAAAATAACACTATAAATACAATTAAGATGACTAGGAACACAATAACGTTCTTCTTCAATAGTCGGAATCTCATTGTTAATCTTCAATGCACCATGGAAAACCAACCTCTGGGTTATATTGTGTTTTGTGTGCTGTTCTAGCTCCCTTGTGGGCATAATCCGGGCATCTCCGCACCGGATCTCTCAGCACAAGCAGGTGAAACACGAACATCTGTCAAGAGAAGTTGATCTAGTGAGCTTTTCGCTATTCAGCATAAAATGTCGCGCGAGCGCAAAACAGACCGAACTAATCACGCGACTCATCAAGCGAAGTTCGCAATGGTAAGAGTTTAATGCGAATATCGCTCTGCAACTAAAGTGTGAACTACTCACCCAGATAAAGTGTCATGTGCGACAAAGTTCAAACCAGGAAGAGAAAGTGATCTGAGAATGAGGAGGTCGTTACTGCCGACGTGTACTTACAGCCAACAGGAACTCAGCAGCGCTCCTCCTTACTCACACAGAAGTATAAAATATATAATTAATACTCGCAAAATATACTGTCTTAATTTATTTATAATAAATATAATATTTTTTTAAAAATGTAATTATTTAAGTATATTATTATTAATAATAATGTTATTTTATCACACATATATATATATATATATATATATATATATATATATATATATATATATATATATTTCATATATATATATATATATATATATATATATATATATATATATATATATATATATATATATATATATAGGCATATAGCTATGATAGCCTAATTATCTGTGTAATTAATGTATTATTATTAATTAAAAATAAACACAAAAAACTTGTTGATATTTTAGATTATTTATGAATACAGTTTATATTTGATTCTCAAATAGGCAAGTTTTTTTTTTAAAACCATTATTCTGTTAAAACACAAACAGAAAATTATTATAATAAACAAATCAATATAATTATATTACAAATTATGTTAATTGTTTTTCTCTTGACCATAGATGGCACTAAATCTCTTGTCAGCACTTTTATTGAATCGTTGTGCATCTCTTAATCTTGATATTTAATCTGAATCTCAACATTTGTGAGATTTATTTCTATCCGAACAGTTTTGAAGTTAATTGATCTAA
>NC_068305.1:39845019-39932519 GCF_025860055.1 Xyrauchen texanus
AAACCAGACTTGCAGCTCTTTTGTTCACAATTATTATTACATCACCTCTAGATGGCAAAAGAAGTTCATCGTGTTTAATGTGAAACCTGATTATGTCATACAGACCAAAACTCAATGCAACTCGATAGCTTTACTTGACAGATATATAACACTGGGTATTAGCCAAAAGCATTTAAAATCAGATGTTGTTTATAGAGGTATTAAATACAGGTAATATTTCCAGAGATGACATATAAATAACATTGCAAGCCTTAAAATGATAAAGGACATTCATTCTTTTTAAGATGTGCTCTTGATTTTATAACTGAATGCATTTGCTTGATAATATTTTAAAAATACAGATTTCAACCTTTTGTTTTTGTTAAATGAATCACATTATGTCTACTGTGAAAAGTGTCATTTAAGTGAGTTTATTTTCTAAACATCCACAGTGCCAAAAGGGCCCATAATGAAATAAATAAAATAGTAATTTTGCGTGACTATTAGCATGTGTGTGTGGATTTCGCAAGAATAAGCAAACCAACACAGCCAAAGTCTTGCGCAAGAATGACCTCAGGGGGTCTGGGTGTCTCAGCGAGTATTGACGCTGACTACCAAAACTGGAGACACAAGTTCGAATCCAGAGCGTGCTGAGAGACTCCAGTCAGGTCTCCTAAGCAACCAAATTGGCCCGGTTGCTAGGGAGGGTAGAGTCACATAGGGTAACCTCCTCGTGGTCACTATAATGTGGTTCTCGCTCTCAGTGGGGCACGTGGAGAATAGCGTGAAGCCTCCACATGCGCTTGGTCTCCGCGGTAACTCGCTCAACAAGTCATGTGATAAGATGCGCGGATTGACGGTCTCAGACGTGGAGGCAACTGAGATTCGTCCTTCGCCACCCGGATTGAGGAGAGTCACTATGACACCACAAGGACTTCGAGCGCATTGGGAATTGGGCGTGCCAAATATGGGACAAAAATAAATAAATAAATAAATATAAATACAAATATAAATTGTGAACACAATTCACTCAGTGGACCAATAGACTGTGGTTTAAGGGGGGTTATTTGGGTTTTTGAATTATTGGGTTTTTTAATTATAAAGCTTTTTAAATACATAAAAAGCTTTAAAGCATTGAGTTCCTGATATCTATATGGCGTTCAATGCTAAGCAAACTTCATACTGTCAGTGCATACGAAAAACACGCCTCTGTAATTTGGTTAAGAGGTCAGCAAAGGTCAACAGTGATATAAGTGCTCGCTCTCTGGTCATGTGATGATAAAGGAGCACTCTGAGACAGGCACAGATTTGCATGAGACCAAAAGCACGGCTTCTACAGTAGACCAATTCATTTCTATGACTTTTCCAGTTTGGGAATTATATAATTTAAATGATCATATTTATACAGTATACTCTATAGATATACTGTCACACTGTTTTACTCTACACAAGCACTCATAAATAGCAACATATAGCCAATGAAACACTACAAATTTATATACATTCACTATAAAATATAGTTTAGATTTGACTCATTTCAATTACTTTTCCATGACTGTGGGAACCCTGTAAAAAAGGACAATTTTTGGAGTTTCGCATGGATGTGATCTTTACAACCTTTTAATAGTTCTTCTTTTTAACAGTTTACTGAGGTCAGTCATATTTAAGTCTTCAAGTGTTCTCACAAGAGGAAATTTCGTGTCAGACACTGTTAACACGAGTATGATTTGTTGTGTTGAATGAACTAATATGAATTTTAAGTAGGCTACATCTTTTTTCTTTACCTCATTATTTGATTAAATTGCCAAAAGTTGAAACATTGTAGCACAAAATGGAATTTAAAATGGAAAATAAACACTTTTTCCAATCTCTACCTGGACGCCACATGCAATAGCAAACTGCTGTTTGAAACATTTATCTTTGCAAAACGCTTACCGCTTCTCATATTTATTTAAATGTAGTCAGAAAGTAGTCTTTCTTTATTTCTATTTGCATTTTTGGTAACACTTTATTTTAGTGACAAATAATTACACTTGTAAGTGAATAGTTACGGACTTGTTTGGCATTATAAAGTGTTTATTAAGCCTTTATTGACTTGCTTTATAGCCCCTTTACAATTGCTTTTGTCATAACAATGAATTTATTAGCTAAAAACAAACACATCAGTAGCTTGTATAATGCAAATGACATCCTTTATATCAGGGGTGCCCAATACGTCGATCGCAAAGGCAATCGCACAAAAAAGGTAGATCGCACAAAAATTAAATGTACTTTCGTTAAATTTGAATAAAAATAAATATAATGTCTTTCCATCTTTTAGTTTCTGTCTGACATGCACTTGACGAGTAAATATTGACCAGACGAGGGTTTTGTTTATTCAGTTGCCATGACAACTAGGCTTGCGCATACGCGCCTTCCAAGGACTTCTGAAACAGAGCGCGAAATTGCGATGCTAGCAGTGTTTGAGGCTAGCTACCAGCAGCTACTGCCCGGATTAGGCAAAACTGTCTGATTCGATTAATCCGGGCAGTAAATGCCCTGGCTATTGTAATCTATTGTGCTGTAGGTTTTTTGGTTTAGTTTTAAAACTGAATGATATCAACATTGAACATTATTATATATATTTTGTAATAATTAGAAGATGAATTCCATGTAGGGATACATGCAGTAGTCCCAACAAGCATTTTCTTATTTTAAATGAAACTGTGTTTTTTTTTTTTTTTAGTTGGTAGATCTTATTGAGTTGGTCATTTAAAAGTAGATCATCACACAAAAAAGTGTGTGCACCCCTGACCTATATGATATTCTACATTTACTCAATTTCCAGTGTGTTGAATGAACTAATATGAATTTTAAGTAGGCCTACATCTTTTTTCTTTACCTCATTATATGATTAAACTGCCAAAAGTTTAAACATTGTAGCACAAAATGGAATTTAAAATGGAAAATAAACACTTTTTCCAATAACATATCTGGACGCCACTCACATGCAATAGCAAACTGCTGTTTGAAACATTTATCTTTGCAAAACGCTAGTCAGAAAGTAGTCTTTCTTTATTTCTATTTGCATTTTTGGTAACAATTTATTTTAGTGACAAATAATTAAACTTGTAAGTGAATAGTTATGGACTTGTTTGGCATTATAAAGTGTTTATTAAGCCTTTATTGACTTGCTTTATAGCCCCTTTACAATTGCTTTTGTCATAACAATGAATTTATTAGCTAAAAACAAACACATCAGTAGCTTGTATAATGCTAATGACATCCTTTATGTTCTCAGTAGCCTACTTTGTGGCTTATACAGTAAGTATAACATGTAGAATGCATAGTATTTCAACAAAGCTGGATGAAGTTTAGGTTAGGTTTAGGTGTCAGTGGGACTCTAAATAAACACAATAAACATGTTGATGCCCCTATACAGTATGGTAGTGTTCAATTAGGGGTGCAAATAGCAAAGAGGCTAGTACGCAGAGATATGAAATCAGTGAACAATGGTTTAATAAATACCTCGTAATTCTAAACAAGTCCATTACAAGTCCAATTATTAGTCATTAATTACTGTCTAATTTCTGATCCCTAAAATAATGTGTTGCAGCATTTTAGTAACTTAAAATAGTTACTAAAATAGTAACTACCAGTGACGCACTAACAATGGAAGTCAATGGAGGCCAGTTTTTGAACGTTAAAAACTCACCGTTTCAAAGTATAGACACAAAACATAAAGGAAATTTTTGTGGGTAAAGTTATAGCTAATTTTAAAATTTCATTGCCATGACGATGTTATGTAAACAAACCCAAAAATGACCGTAAAAGTTACAATTTAAACAATTTTACAGCTCAAATATTACATGAGTTTTACAGAAGAGTTAATGTAAGTGTTTATATAAAGTTAAAAAGCTTCACATTTCTATATTGACACCCTTCAAAAATTGTCTCCATTCACTTTCATTGTAAGTGCCTCACTGGAACAGATTTTTGCAATTTTTTTAAAGAAATGGAGGGGCAACATAAAATTATTGTTTGTAGTAATCAACCTCATGCCACAAATGCTGTAATTTGATCTTAAAGGTGCTGGAAGCGATTTATGGCATTCTGAAGCTTTCACATGACTGAGCTGTTGGATTAGCCACGCCCCCTCATTACATTATCCTGCCCTTCAAAGATAATTTTGAGACCAAATCTGAGCAAAAGAGCAGCATTGTTTGTTCCTGTGACTGTCAAATTCAACAGTGGCTCAATAGCGCCCTCAACTGACAAACATTATGAATCACAGCCTCAATGATCATCTTCATATGCAACACTATGAGAACGAGCAAAATGATTGACAGGTGAAAAGCCTCAATGCTCGCGGACACATTTCATTTACGGTTTACAAAGTCTACAGCTGTCACAGAGACTGGTGGGATATCTCAGGACACTTACAGTATTTCATTAATATCCTTGAGGGAGTAGGAAAAGTTTATGCAAACCCAAATAAAAGCCCAAGTGAACCTGAAAAACAGAATGCAGAACTATTGCATTGACAAGCTCAAATGAAATGAAACATGTGAAATTAAAGATGTTGGACTGGTGCTACTTGAGTCCTGTCCACTGATCCAGGTCGATTATAATCCGGCAAATATTCATTTTATTACCACAGTCCACACACGTCACATTTACATAAGTTAAGTAACTCAGACACCGTGGCTTCACCTCAATAATGTGTCAAGTGAAGCCGTTATATTATCTCCTTAGTGCTCAACCTGTTTTAAAGATACTTCAACAAACCTACTTTTATCCTTGCAGGCTATCGAGTGCAAACAATTAGTTCAATATATATATATATATATCTCAATAATTAACTCTCTGTTTACAGGAATGCGAAACAATGGATGACATTGTATTTTATTGTTTCCTTTTGCAGTCTCTTGGGATGATTAAAGGAGTCTTTCATCCAGAAATTAAAATTCCATCCATCCATCTTCAACTGCTTATCCGAAGTCGGGTCGCGGGGGCAGCAGCTCCAGCAGGGTGCCCCAAACTTCCCTATCCCGAGCCACATTAACCAGCTCTGACTAGGGGACCCAGAGGCGTTCCCAGACCAGTGTGGAGATGTAATCTCTCCACCTAGTCCTGGGTCTTCCCCGAGGCCTCCTCCCAGCTGGACGTGCCTGAAACACCTCCTTAGGGAGGCGGCCAGGGGGCATCCTTACCAGATGCCCAAACCACCTCAACTGACTCCTTTCGACGCAAAAGGAGCAGTGGCTCTACTCCGAGCTCCTCACGGATGATTGAGCTCCTCATCTCTAAGGGAGAAGCCCGCCACTCTTCTGAGGAAACCCATTTCGGCTGCTTGTACTCGCGACCTAGTTCTTTCGGTCATGACCCAGCCTTCATGACCATAGGTGAGGGTAGGACACAAACTGACCTGTAGATCGAGAGCTTTGCCTTCCGGCTCAGCTCACTTTCGTGACAACGGTGCGATAGAGCGAGTGCAATACTGCCCCCGCTGCCCCGATTCTCCGGCCAACCTCCCGCTCCATTGTCCCCTCACTCGTGATCAAGACCCCGAGGTACTTGAACTCCTTCACTTGGGGCAATACCTCCTTCCCTACCCGGAGTACGCATTCCATCGGTTTCTAACTGAGAATCATGGCCTCAGATTTAGAGGTGCTAATCCTCATCCCAGCCGCTTCACACTCGACTGCCAAGCGATCCAGTGAGAGCTGAAGGTCACGGACCGATGATGACATGAAGACTACATCATCTGCAAAAAGCAGCGATGAGATCCCCAGCACATCGAACCGCACCCCTTCCCCACCCCGACTACGCCTCGATATCCTGTCCATGAATATCACAAACATGATGAAACATGATCAACCATGACAGAATGAAAATTCTGTCATCATTTATTCACCCTTGTCTCATTCAAAACATGACTTTCATCTGTAGCATGTAAGGGACTTACAACCTCAGCTTAAAGTAATATATTTGGCCTCAAAGCAAACAGTCATGGACTAAAACCCACCCCAAAAAATATTGCAAATCAAATTTCCTTAAACTAAGAATTTTGTTAAAAAGAAAACAGCCGCAGAAAGACATTTCATCTCCAATCAGCTGTTACTCAATCTAAAAATTCATGTACACAAACTTTTGGCAGGACTTTTTTTGTCAGCAGGTCAGACAGGGGGGTATTGTTCATATCTAGGGGTGGACTTGATTAAAACTTACTACAACAACTACAACTGCCTCGTGAGTATTATCTACTGTACAGGACATGCTGTATAATTTAGGCTACTTTAGAACAGTGGTTCTCAATCAAGGGGCCTCAGAAAACTTCTAATGGGACGGCAGGATGGCTTCAAATGCTCTCAAATAAGTCACACCAAAATAACCTTATTTTAATGGAAATGCTAAAAAATACAAATACAATTCACCCCATTATGCCATTACTGCATGTTTACCTTCTCCAGTGGCGCAGCTGGAAGTGTTTTGCACCACCCGTGTGGGAACCAAGTTCTGGTCCCATGTTGAAACAGGAAGTAATCGTGTTTAGATACAGGAAGTAATCGTGTTTAGATAATTAGTGACGAGCACAATTCGGAGGTCAGATTTTCCATCTAATGGTGCGTTCACATGCGACGCGAAGAAAATTCCGCCTTGCATTGCTCGCGTGAGTTTGGCCGCTGGATTATAAATGTGTGTTTAAACTTGCGTTCGCGTGAGTAACGTGGTTCATAGTAAAGGAGTGGTGGTGGTGTAGTGGTCTAAGCACATAACTGGTAATCTGGTAATCAGAAGGACACTGGTTCAAACCCCACAGCCACCACCATTGTGTTCTTGAGCAAGGCACTTAACTCCAGGTTGCTCCGGGGGATTGTCCCTGTAATAAGGGCTCTGTAAGTCGCTTTGGATAAAAGCATCTGCCAAATGAATAAATGTAAATGTAAAGTACAACCAATCGCTGGAATCAAGTAGACGCGCATATTTACCGAACTTACCAGGTAGTCCAACTTCCTCGCTCATGTGTCCTCCAAGCGTCTTTTATCATCCAGTCTCTGTACATGTATTAAATTTTTCCAGATTTCTTCTGGTACTACGTCAGTACAATCTCAATGCTGATAGGCTTTCGCGACATGGCGTCATGCAGATTTTTCGCTCTTGTTGAAATATTTAGAATGAAGCGATTTCACGTATTCGAGTAGCACCATTCGCTTCAATCGTGCCGCATGACGCATCTGATGCATGTTTAGATTGACTTTGTATGTAATCACGCAGCGTGAAAAGCTCGCTTCATGTTGTATGTGAACGCACCATTAGATTACGGTTTAGGGTTGGGGGAACAGTTTTACAGCTAAATACAACTCACTTACCAACTTGCTTTTGGTGCCCTTCTGTGGACATTTCACATGGAAACTGGAGCTCACACGTGCACTTACGTTCAAAACTTCCTGCTTTGGCCACTGGGGGCAGCGCTTTAAATTTTAGAGTTTAGCGCAAGAAATGTCAACCTACTGATTCCGAATTCACTGAGAGATCAGTTTGATTAGTAATCAAAAACAGCTGTGTAGAATGTTTTAATAATAAATGTTGTTTAGAAGTACCCTAACAGGGCACTTATGTATGAATAAGTGTGTTTTTGGGTTTGTTTTTTAGGAAAAAAGGGATCATACAACTTGTGTGTAATTTATTTGTTTACAGTTTTTTTATTTAATGCTAATAATAAAACCAAAACTAAAAAGAAGCACACTGTTGATGCATAACGGGACTTTTTGCTGTTTTATTTTCCAGTAAGACTATCACAATTGTTTTTATATTTGTGTTTTGTTTTTTAAAGGCATGCATACTGGATATCCTGTTTTGCAATACCAATGTTCGTTGGGTCTTTCTTACAGCACGAAAGCTCCGTGTCTTGCCACGAGAGGCCAGAACATCTGTTCACAATCAATGCTGCAGAAACATCGGTATGCATAAGCTTTCATCGAAAAATGTGGGATTAGAAAACAAGAGGAAGCATAGTTATTCACTGGTTATTCTCCTAGTTTGTGACATCAGAGGATGAGGCACGAGTAAAAGACACTGGCCGTATGCTTGTGTCACAACTAGCTAATTATGTTTTGGTGTGACATGCATGACTAACTTCAGACAGCCTGTTAGTTTTATCTATGCAGCATTTGGGTGGGAACAGAGATTATTGAGCAGAGACAGGATAGGAGCTGCACTGGCATGAGTGCAAAAAACATCCTGAAAGTGTTTCAAAGAAGGCCAACAGTGAACTGATTTGCTAGAATGACTTTGGTGAGGATCACATGACTTCCAATGATGATGATGTCTCTACAGTTATAATTATATTCCACTTATTAATAATGTATTAGTGAAATCATTTGGAATTTTGATAATACCAAAATAGAGGTATGAAATTAATTAATTTCAAAATATGAATCTTGTCTTTCATTATGGAATTGTTTTCTATGTTTTGATTTCATGGTTAATTGGACATTCTTTATCAGTGGAACGATATGGTACGAGATGGTAAATTCAGTGGAGTAAGACTTCGAAGGGCTTATTTAATGGTGGCAATATAAGGCACCAGTGTTTAATTAATTGTTACATTTATTGTTAATATGTTAATAAGAATGGGAACAAAAAAAAATTTACGGCAATTTTACGGTAATATAAACTGTGCACTGCTGCTTACAGTGCAAAAATTATTATTATTATTATTATTTGTCTTATTTTCCGGTTAAAATGTCTAAACATCCTTATAGCAAGAAAGAATTACAGAATTATGTTTTTAGAGAAATTTGACAAAATTTTGTGGGGAATATGTGTAAAACAAGAAAATAAAAAAAGTATTATTAACCCCATTAGCAAATAAACATTATTAAATCATAAACATTAATACAATTTGTTAGATTTCTCTGAAAACAAATCAAAATATTTTATGTAATTTTGCTTCTCACGTAAATGTATTTTGCTTATTTTAATGTAGAAAACTCAGTAAGAAAATGACTGTTTATTTGCATTGTATGGAACATGATCACACGGGAAATCGAGATGTTGTTTCCGAAGTACCCTGAAATCAACCACATTCATCCGAATTACTGACAAGCGGCATCTCCCATCAGACGTTTTTGCATCAATTCGAATGCAAGAGATTTCCCTCTAAACAAAAAAAAAGTTTATTTTCATTTCCAGCAAATTGAATTGAGTAATGTTTAATAACAGTTCAATTTGATGGAGTTTTGTTTTCAAATTGAAATGCGTAAATCGTAAAAAATATTATTTTGAGTGTTTCAGTGATAGTACGTTGCTCAAACAACCTCTAAGACACAGGTTCTAGACCCATGGGAACCAGGAAGTAACCACGTTCACATAAACAATCATGTGTGTGATTCGAATGTTGCATTTTCAGTCTAAAACTAATTTGATTACTCCACTGACTTTTAGGTTTAGGTTTGTGGTTTGAGTTATGATAAAGTTGTAAAAAAAAACGCATTCCTGTTGAACGTATTACATCATTTACAACTAAAAATACAAGTCGCTTTTGGCGCCACTCTGTGGACGTACGTTCAACAACACTTCAAGCTTCGTCCACTGGGGGCAGTGTTTCCATTTTCTGTAAGCATAGACAGATTTCGGAAGTCCTGCTGTTGCTGAATTCACAGTGCGATGAGTCTGGGTTACACTTAGTGAACGTGAAAGTGATTACTATAAAATGTACGATTGACCACAGGTGTGCGATTTCTGCATTTTACAACAGTTTTGAACTCGGCTGATACTCTTTGCATTGTGACAAAAGCCCTCTAAACTCAAGGTTGAACCACTGTAACGAACAGCCTCGCGTAAAATATTGTTATTATAAATAGTGGCAACAGTGATATGACAAAAAGGCTCCAATGTTCACTTAATAGTTAGTTATATGTAATATATGGTAGCTCATCAGCTTAACTGTACATTGTGGTTGCCAAGAAATGTAGCGACTTGCCGCATGAATGAAGAATGCACGGTCACAGTTTATCTGCATTTTATAATGGTTTTTACGGTTGGAACTATCAGTTTTATAAATGCCAATTTATCTGGTGTCAGAGAGTAATAACTGTGTAGCAACACTGAAGTGAGTCGGATCATGTTTGTGCAGTGTTTTACCTCTTTCGGCCCTTGAAAACACATCGTGTTTGTATCTGAACAGGATTAAAGATTCACATCATGTGGTTAAACTTGGCTTGAGTAAAAAACACACTGCGGCCAGTTCTTGCTATCTTCAAACACTGGCTGTATGACTTCGAGAGGAGTGTCCAATGATTCAGCCAAGAAATCACCCGTCAATTTGACACTTTGGTGATGATAGACGGAAATGATTATGATGGGATTGGCCTTCTGTGCGGTTGATCCAACGCTCGTCAGTGTGTGGCCTTTCCTTCGGTGAGCATTTGTTATAAATGATTTACAAAAGGAAACGATACTTATTTAATACATTAATGTGCAACATGGGTGTGTACAGTCAGTACTCAACCCAGTAAAGTCAACTCTTTAAGTCAAGTCATTTCTATTTGTACACTACATTTCACAACACACATCATTTCAAAGCAGCTTTACAGTAGATCAGCATTAACAGACGATAAAACTGTAATGTCTATAAAGTCGATGAATCATCTTTGTGTAATTTAGATAAAATACGATTCCTAATCATGCTTAAAAATAATTAAATAATAATTGTATTAATATAAAATCTTTAATGAAATGTTTTGCATGGAAAAGCACTTCACTTTTTTTAACAATGTAAAAATCTAGTTTTTGTCAAAGCAGTTTATCTCAAAGTATTGGGAAATGTATACAGAATGTAATCCAGTGGTCCTTTGGAAAAGTGTTAAAATTATAACTAATGTTAATAGAACCTTATTGTAAAGTGTTACCATTTTAACATGTTTAACTAATGGAAATAAATAGATGCATTTAACAAATTCAACCTTATTTTAGTGTTAAAGTTAACTAGTTTTGTTTAATTAAAAAAAATATTCAAAATAACAGAATCAACAATATGAATTTATGCCAACAAGAATCAATATTAATGGTTGGAAAAGGTAGAAATAGCTTCAGAACTATTTGACTTTTGTTTCAGTAGTTTTATACTTCTCTTTGAATTCTGCATATTACCCCAAATACATGGAATTAATGTATCTTTATTGGAAAGACTGAGCCAGGAATCACATTCCACATTCCGATCATTTCAGAGATCCGAGAGTTTGGCGTAAATTTCTCAATTATCACGATTTTTATATTGCAATGCTTTCTTGAAAGATTTGTTTGCAGCGGTTTTGATGATCTCATTCTAAAATCAGACGAGTCTAAATCAGTCATCTGGTGTCTAACATTTTCTGCTCTGACTTACACGTTTACATTTTAACATTTTACACTATATCCAATCTACCCCATTTTGTGCATTTGACACTTTATCCAATTTACCCCATTTTGTGCATTTGACACTTTATCCAATTTACCCCATTTTGTGCATTTGACACTTTATCCAATTTACCCCATTTTGTGCATTTGACACTTTATCCAATTTACCCCATTTTGTGCATTTGACACTTTATCCAATTTACCCCATTTTGTGCATTTGACACTTTATCCAATTTACCCCATTTTGTGCATTTGACACTTTATCCAATTTACCCCATTTTGTGCATTTGACACTTTATCCAATTAACACCATTTTGTGCATTTGACACTTTATCCAATTTACCCCATTTTGTGCATTTGACACTTTATCCAATTTACCCCATTTTGTGCATTTGACACTTTATCCAATTTACCCCATTTTGTGCATTTGACACTTTATCCAATTTACCCCATTTTGTGCATTTGACACTTTATCCAATTTACCCCATTTTGGGCATTTGACACTTTATCCAATTTACCCCATTTTGTGCATTTGACACTTTATCCAATTAACACCATTTTGTGCATTTGACACTTTATCCAATTTACCCCATTTTGTGCATTTGACACTTTATCCAATTTACCCCATTTTGTGCATTTGACACTTTATCCAATTTACCCCATTTTGTGCATTTGACACTTTATCCAATTTACCCCATTTTGTGCATTTGACACTTTATCCAATTTACCCCATTTTGTGCATTTGACACTTTATCCAATTTACCCCATTTTGTGCATTTGACACTTTATCCAATTTACCCCATTTTGTGCATTTGACACTTTATCCAATTAACACCATTTTGTGCATTTGACACTTTATCCAATTTATCCCATTTTGTGCATTTGACACTTTATCCAATTTACCCCATTTTGTGCATTTGACACTTTATCCAATTAACACCATTTTGTGCATTTGACACTTTATCCAATTTACCCCATTTTGTGCATTTGACACTTTATCCAATTTACCCCATTTTGTGCATTTGACACTTTATCCAATTAACACCATTTTGTGCATTTGGCACTTTATCCAATTTACCCCATTTTGTGCATTTGACACTTTATCCAATTTACCCCATTTTGTGCATTTGACACTTTATCCAATTTACCCCATTTTGTGCATTTGACACTTTATCCAATTAACACCATTTTGTGCATTTGACACTTTATCCAATTTACCCCATTTTGTGCATTTGACACTTTATCCAATTTACCCCATTTTGTGCATTTGACACTTTATCCAATTAACACCATTTTGTGCATTTGACACTTTATCCAATTTACCCCATTTTGTGCATTTGACACTTTATCCAATTTACCCCATTTTGTGCATTTGACACTTTATCCAATTTACCCCATTTTGTGCATTTGACACTTTATCCAATTAACACCATTTTGTGCATTTGACACTTTATCCAATTAACACCATTTTGTGCATTTGACACTTTATCCAATTTACCCCAATTTGTGCATTTGACACTTTATCCAATTTACCCCATTTTGTGCATTTGACACTTTATCCAATTTAACCCATTTTGTGCATTTGACACTTTATCCAATTTACCCCAATTTGTGCATTTGACACTTTATCCAATTTAACCCATTTTGTGCATTTGACACTTTATCCAATTTACCCCAATTTGTGCATTTGACACTTTATCCAATTTAACCCATTTTGTGCATTTGACACTTTATCCAATTTACCCCATTTTGTGCATTTGACACTTTATCCAATTTACCCCATTTTGTGCATTTGACACTTTATCCAATTTAACCCATTTTGTGCATTTGACACTTTATCCAATTTAACCCATTTTGTGCATTTGACACTTTATCCAATTTACCCCAATTTGTGCATTTGACACTTTATCCAATTAACCCCATTTTGTGCATTTGACACTTTATCCAATTTAACCCATTTTGTGCATTTGACACTTTATCCAATTTACCCCAATTTGTGCATTTGACACTTTATCCAATTAACCCCATTTTGTGCATTTGACACTTTATCCAATTTAACCCATTTTGTGCATTTGACACTTTATCCAATTTACCCCAATTTGTGCATTTGACACTTTATCCAATTAACCCCATTTTGTGCATTTGACACTTTATCCAATTTAACCCATTTTGTGCATTTGACACTTTATCCAATTTACCCCAATTTGTGCATTTGACACTTTATCCAATTTAACCCATTTTGTGCATTTGCTTTTTATTATTCATGGTTTACTCGTCAAAACAAAAAGAGTCATGTGTTACTTTTGATGATTCTCTGTTGTTTTACCTTGTGTTTAGCCTCTGTTTTTTGTTTCCCCAGACTACATTACCCATAATTCCCTGCCCTCATCACTGCCAGCTGTTCCCAATTGTTCTTACCTATCTTTCATTATGTATATAATACCCTGATGTCTGCTCACTTTGTCAGTTTTTCTCCAGGTCATGTTCCACTTGATATCTTGTTTGTAGATGTTCGTTTTTGTTTCCCAGTCTTGCCCTGTTCCAGCGTTTATCCTGTTTTTGTATTTTTATTTATTTATTGATAATTAAAGTTTGCTGCACCCTAGATCCCGCTCTCGTGACATCCTTCAAACTTTACAGAACAACTGACCATACAAAATGGATCTAGCAGCTTACTTCATTCAATTGAGCCAGGCAGATTTACCCAATAAAAGAAGAATACTCCCATCTTTTCTGCACCATTGCCAGCTACACAGGATTTGCCTATTCCCACCTGAAATCCATTTATCGGACAGTTCACTGGTGGAGGGAATTGCCTGAGGAGAGTAACCTCACTTGGAGGGAATACATGAGGTTAAAGAGCAACATGCAGGTTGGACACCCCTATATAGCATAGTGTATTTTGATGATAAAACAACTAGATTTTCTGAACTGGAGTAATATATATTTAGCCATTAACGGTGGACTTGATTCCATCGAGTGCACCGAGGGAACAGCATCAGTAATCAGCCTCACGTGGTCCTTACTCCGAAATCCCATCCGAGACTCCAACAAATCTCCAGGTCGATAATTCTCCGGAGTGAAATGTGCGCCACAAACGACCGAGTGTGTGGTAACAGACGCGGCAGTGAAGTCTGCTCTCTTCACCTGCACAAAACGCACCCAAGACCGAAAAGCCTGGTTTTTCCTAGAAGGAAAATGATGGACACGATGTCCTGACAGGCTGGAATTCGTGCAACCAGCACAAACACAATAATTTACCATTATGGCTTCTCTAAAACTTTCTGTCTCTCACTACTGCTCTAACTACATCAACACCCAACAATGAGAGAGCTGACCGCGAGCTCTTTTATTTGCCTCGCCCTACGTCATATGACGCGTTGATAGCGGGAAAGGCGTATTCCAGAGCCTAGCACATTTTCATCAAAATCTCTACATCAAATGAGATTTCATTAGTAATTTCTACATATGTGTTTTTAAAAGACCTCTGCAGACAATATAAAGTATTAATTCAGTTATAAATTCAACCTGCATGTTGCTCTTTAACCCTTGAAACTCTAGCATCCGAGGATCCTCCTCTCCCTACCCCTATCACGGCTTTCGAGCCTTTCACGCCCGAGTCTGCTCCATGCCTTGCCACAGCCATGCCCGAATCTGAGCCATCGCCCACGCCTGCCACGGCCAACGAGCTGGAAGCCTTGTCCGTCCCAGAGCCTGCGTTGCCAACCTCGATCATCCCAGAGCCAGCTTTGCCAACTGCGGCCGATGCACGGATTGACAGCCTCAACAGTTTTGAACTCGGCTGATACTCTTTGCATTGTGACAAAAGCCCTCTAAACTCAAGGTTGAACCACTGTAACGAACAGCCTCGCGTAAAATATTGTTATTATAAATAGTGGCAACAGTGATATGACAAAAAGGCTCCAATGTTCACTTAATAGTTAGTTATATGTAATATATGGTAGCTCATCAGCTTAACTGTACATTGTGGTTGCCAAGAAATGTAGCGACTTGCCGCATGAATGAAGAATGCACGGTCACAGTTTATCTGCATTTTATAATGGCTTTTACGGTTGGAACTATCAGTTTTATAAATGCCAATTTATCTGGTGTCAGAGAGTAATAACTGTGTAGCAACACTGAAGTGAGTCGGATCATGTTTGTGCAGTGTTTTACCTCTTTCGGCCCTTGAAAACACATCGTGTTTGTATCTGAACAGGATTAAAGATTCACATCATGTGGTTAAACTTGGCTTGAGTAAAAAACACACTGCGGCCAGTTCTTGCTATCTTCAAACACTGGCTGTATGACTTCGAGAGGAGTGTCCAATGATTCAGCCAAGAAATCACCCATCAATTTGACACTTTGGTGATGATAGACGGAAATGATTATGATGGGATTGGCCTTCTGTGCGGTTGATCCAACGCTCGTCAGTGTGTGGCCTTTCCTTCGGTGAGCATTTGTTATAAATGATTTACAAAAGGAAATGATACTTATTTAATACATTAATGTGCAACATGGGTGTGTACAGTCAGTACTCAACCCAGTAAAGTCAACTCTTTAAGTCAAGTCATTTCTATTTGTACACTACATTTCACAACACACATCATTTCAAAGCAGCTTTACAGTAGATCAGCATTAACAGACGATAAAACTGTAATGTCTATAAAGTCGATGAATCATCTTTGTGTAATTTAGATAAACTACGATTCCTAATCATGCTTAAAAATAATTATTACTGAATGTATTGCAGTTTATTGATTGTGTCCATGGGGAGACCAGAAAAGAGGGCATTACGGTAGTCGAGTCGTGAAGTGACGAAAGCGTGAACAAGAGCCTCTGCATCTTCTGTATTGAGAATGAGGCATAGTCTGGTAATATTAACAGGGTGAAAGAAAGCAGCGTTTTTGAGAGAAGAGATGTGAGGGAGGAAGGAAGGACAGGGAAGAATAAAAAATAATGCTAATGTTTCTGACTGTAGAGGAGAGTCTGAGAGGAGAGATAAGAACTGAACCAAGAGTACAGGCCCAATAGCAGAGGCGAGGAATGAGTATCCTGTGTGAGATAGTGTCAAATGCAGAACTGAGATCTAAGAGAACAAGAATAGTGAGGGCACCAGAGCCTGCGGCCATTAGAAGATCATTAACAACTCTAATGAGTGCAGTCTCTGTGCTATGGAGTGACGGAAACCAGACGGAAAATACTCAATGAGATTGTGTGAGGCCAGATAGGTTTGTAGCTGAGAGGCAACCAATTTTTCCATAAATGTGGGCAGAAAAGGGAGATTTGAAATAGGATGGTAATTTTTGAGGTGAGAGGGGTCTAGGTCGGGGCGACAGCTGCATTTTTTAGTTCTAGATGGACAATACCAGTACTAAGAAGTCTGTTGATGAGGAGGGAAATAGGCACCGAAATGGACTCCACATGCCGAAGCGTCCTTGGGCAAGACACTGAACCCCAAGTTGCTCCCAATGGCAAGGCTAGCACCTTACATAGCAGCTCTGCCACCATTGGTGAATGAGTGTGAATGGGTGAACGGGACACAGTGTAAAGTGCTTTGGTAACATCTAAGGGTAAAACAGGCACTATATAAGTACAGACACTTTATCATAACAGTGGAAAAGAGTGTTTTGTATCTGGAAGAGGTGTTTTGGATAAGAGGCGTGCAGCATTTAATGCATATTTGTATACCTGCATATGGTCATTGTAGGGAGTTGAGTGAACAGTTAAACCGGTTTTCTTAAAGAGATGCTCAAGGTGGTATCCTGCAGCTTTTTAGAGAGCGAAGTTCAGGTGTAAACCAGGGAGACGTGCGAGGCTACTCTTAATGTAAACCAAGGGCTTTAGAAATGGATGTTTTGCATCTAGTGAGGATGTCCGTGGGACAGGTAAGTTCAGTAATATCTGTAAGGTATGAGGTTTGTACTGATGAAACAAAGGATACTGGATCTATGGATTTATAAAGTTGCAGTAGGTTATAATGGATTGACATGGGGAGAAGGGTTTCACAACTTAGTTCAATGAATGAATGATCAGATAGTCCAATCTGAGAGCCAAGCACAGAGATATTACTTAAACCAGCAGTACAGACTAGGTCTAGAGTGTGTAGGGAAGTCAACATGTTGCACTAAATTGAAACACTCATATACAGACATGAGCTCATTGGCAGCAACGCAATCAGTATCTACATGTATGTTGAAATCACCAAGTAACAATACAGAAGAACACATGGCAGAAGTTAGAGTTAATTCAGAACAGCTCATTCAGATCACTGAAGAAACTCAAGAGTTTGGTGGGCGATATACAAGAAGCACAAGCTGTGGCAATGGATCAATAACTTATTCAAAGCTGCTAATCTCGTGGAAGTCAGTGATTTTAGTATGCAAGTTGCTGCGATAGACAGCATCCAGAGGTTTAGCCAGGTAGTTGTATCCAGGGGTAAAAGAGAACTTATTATTCATAATGAAAGAGGAACAGATGGTTTCCACAATGTTCTCTTCTGATTTTCTTTGGCAAATTCCTGTATCTGAGAGCAGATGGTCCCATTAAACAAAATACGCACAGACCAGTGAATCGATCGTGAGTAACTTATGAGGATTACGGTGTCACAATAGATGACACTATGTTTGGGTTTCTCTGATTTGATGCAATTCAAAATACACTCAGCAGCTATTGTTGTTAAGGAAATGCCAGCTTTTCCAAAAAGCACTCACCAGCTTGCAATGATGGCACAGCGCATGGGGTTTTCATTTCCAGCCCGTATGCTACTCTCAAAAACGGCACGATGAAAACGATGACGTCCAGGCCATTCCTGCTAATGACAGCCGTTCTTGCAAACGCATCCATATAAGTGTTGATGTTAGAATCACTGGTGACAAAAACTAGATCTGGGTGGACGAAAAACATTCAAAGAGGTCCATTAGTTTGTGATATTCAAATTAAATACAATACTGAGTTAGTAATATATAAATAATATTCAACCCCCTAAGTCAATCATTTGTGGAGCACCCTTTATCCTTAATAACAGCAAATAGTGGTGGTGGTGTAGTGGTCTAAAGCACATAACTGGTAATCTGGTAATCAGAAGGTTGCTGGTTTGAGCCCCACAGCCGCCACCACCATTGTGTCCTTGAGTAAGACACTTAACTCCAGGTTGCTCCGGGGGGATTGTCCCTGTAATAAGGGCTCTGTAATTCACTTTGGATAAAAGCGTCTGCCAAATTCATAAATGTAAATGTAAATACGTGTTTGAGGTCAGGCTTTGGGCACCTCTCTATTAGAGTCTTCACACATTTGAGCAAAAACTTCCAGCTCATTGACGATCTTTGGTTTCTGTGCTGCCGCTGCTTCACTGAAATCCCTGGACTGTAAGGGCCATTTAAGGACATTCCACGACCTATACCTGAACCAGATTTTGGACGACTTGGAAGCATCCTTGGTGTTATTGTCTTGGTGGAAAGTCTAGTGGTCACCGAGCTTCAATTTACACATGGAAGGCATCGCATTTTTCATGCCATAATGGTCCGATACCTGAAAGAATCCATGGCGTCAGTCACATAGTCAGGATAGCCACAAAACACCCCCATAACAGGACTGACCCACCTCCATGCTTGACGGTGGGGATGGTGTCGTTCTAGTCATCATCTTGTCATCTTACTCCAGATGTACTGCTGACCCATGGGTCTACAACTCCATAAAAACCTTCTTCCAGGACTCCACAGGTCTTTCCTAATTACTTCTTGAATATTCAGTCAACTGGAGTCAACATATATATATATATATATATATATATATATATATATATATAAAATGTTATATGACAGTCACAGTAAAACTATTTATTTCTATTAATTGATCAAACTTTACAACTGTCCAGCAGTTGTGGCATAATTTCCACCCCACCAAAAAAATAATAATTATAAAGTTAATAAAAGTTTAATAAAGCTAATAAAGTTTTTCAAACGTTAGTGTGCTTGTTTTTATTTATTTATTTATTTTTATCCCCCTTTTCTCCCAATTTGTAACGCCCAATTCCCACTACTTAGTAAGTCCTCGTGGTGGCGCTGTTACTCACCTCAATCCGGGTGGCGGAGGACGAATCTCAGTTGCCTCCATGTCTGAGACCATCAATCCGCGCATCTGATCACGTGGCTTGTTGAGCGCATTACCGCGGAGACGTAGCACATGTGGAGGCTTCACACTATTCTCCACGGCGTCCACGCACAACTCACCACGCGCCCCATCGAGAGCGAGAACCACTAATCATGACCATGAGGAGTTTACCCCATGTGACTCTACCCTCCCTAGCAACCGGGCCAATTTGGTTGCGTAGGAGACCTGGCTGGAGTCACTCAGCACGCCCTGGATTCAAACTAACATCTCCAGGGATGCTGATAAGCGTCAAAACACGCTGAGGTGCCCAGGACCCCGTTAGTGTACTTGTTAACCAAGTGGACAAACGTGCGAGTGAAAAGCGTGCTTGAGACGAAATATGAGACAAAAAAAGAGAAGACTTTAATTGGGCATCATTTACAATCAAGCTGTAATTTTGCTCAGTTATGCAAAAAGTGTGGAAATATTATTTAATTGTGTGTATTTCGATTAAATAAAACCTGAGCTATAGCATTAGCCATAGCAAGACATAGGACTTAAAATTTCACGACTTTCAATAACACGAATCTCCTGTGATGCATGTCTGCTAGTAGACAAATAAAACAATATTGACAAACTCATTATGCTCTTCCAGTCGAGCGACAGGAACCAAAATATAAATCACTGTGATTTGTTCATTGTTTTGTAACTCTTAGCTAATGCTAATATGAGAAAATCCCAGTAGAGCAATAGTGCTTTTGTGTTAGCACACATCAACAACCTGTCAACAGCTTCCCCATGAATGCGTCCATGAACTTTACAGCACTGTAGGGAAACAAGCAGTTTCAAAAGAGCAGTTTCCTAGTTCCAAAGAAACAACTAAAGAGCACAGTAAACAAATGTCACCTTTCAACAGCTGTTGTGAGCTCTTGTGGACTAAAAATATGCTAGCATTGCCACGGTCATGGGTTTGATTCCCTAGGAACACACATACAAATAAAATGTACACCTTAAATGCTATGTAAGGGGCCGTTCACTCAGGACAGGAAGAAACAGGCGTGTGAGATCAGGAAAGACGGATTCAAACTTGAATCTTCACACACACAAGATATTGCCCCACCGAGAGAGAGAACCACATTATAGCGACCACAAGGAGGTTACCCCGTGTGACTCTAGCCTCCCTAGCAACCGGGCCAATTTGGTTGCCTTGGAGACCTGACTGGAGTCACTCAGCACGCCCTGGATTTAAACTCACAACTATGACAATTTGGGTTCACGTGTGGCTATCTACCAGCTGGCTCATGTTACACTCACACCCCTAAACCTCACTCCCATCCGGGTCATGGCACCATTGTAACCCGCCCTTTTTGCCCCGCTCCGAACGAGACTCAGACCGGCGTCTCCGGCATGGGAGGCTAGTCTCTAGCGTCAGTCGCTAGTGCGCCTCTTGAGGTCAGGAGAGTGAGGTTTACACACTGAACGGCTATCTACCAGCTGGCTCATGTTACACTCACCCCCCTAAACCTCACTCCCATCCGGGTCATGGCACCAATGTAACCGGCCCTTGGGTTCATGTGTGGACTCTTGTGCTCTTCAGGACTCGTACCCGCTCCTTTACATCACAAGTGCAACACTCGATCAGTGGAGCAACCGCACAATCGAACATGCTTTAAATGTAGTTGGTTATGTAATGTAATGCAAACATTAAAATGAGTCATAAAATGGCATTGTGTGAGGAACAGAGCAAACATGTTTATAAACGAGCCATGTAAAAATTATTTATCAAAAATGTAGTTACAGTATTATAACGTGATGTGAGACAAGATCGCACATGACAACATATCAGAATTGTGCAATGTCTGCTTAAATCATTATTCACTAGTATTATTGCTGTTGTGAACTTCTTTGGAAAATGACGTTTCGTGAGGTCCAGCTGGAAAGCGTTAATCCTGGATTAGAAATAGTTGCTTCCAGAATAAATGTGGATTCGCTCTCACTATTCAATGAACAAAGCCGAATCTGCGTTTGAGATCAGACTTCAGAGGATTGCTTTTTGCTTGACAGGGATAAACAATGTCCTTTGACCTCGGAGGGATAGTAAATTATTTGCAGTTGCAAAGGTGCAGAGCTGTCAAAATCTCAACAGGAAATGAAGGAAGCGCTTTTATGTTCTGGCTTGAAATGTGCAGCAGTATAATCTAGTTTTTGGTGAACTGCATTGGGAATGATTGTGCACCGTTTGAGAAACTTTTTAATGTAATTTGTAATTTAAGTTTAGGATGTTCTTTATGTTCCAGATGCAGCTTATTTAATGAAAAATATGAAACATCTAATGATATCTATATACAGTATATTTACATAAAACGTGTGCACATGGATACAAAACAATAAGAACATGTTGGGAATTCACACCAATTGGGATGAAAAGTTATTCAGAGATAGATAGACCCAAAATGAAAATCCTCTCATCATTTACTCACCCTCATGCCGTCCCAGACGTGTTTGACTTTCTTTTTCTGCTGAACACAAATGAAGATATTCAGAAGAATATCTCAGCTCTTTAAGTCCTCACAATGCAAGTGAATGGTGGCAAACACTTTGAAGCTCCAAAAAGGACATAAATGCAGCACAAAAGTAATCCATAAGACTCCAGTGGTATAATCCAAGTCTTCAGAAGTGATTTGATAGGATTGGTTGAGAAACAGACTAATAATTAAGTCCCAGTTGCCTCCGCATCTGAGACCGTCAATCCGCTCATCTTATCACGTTGCTTGTTGAGCGCGTTACCGCGGATACGTAGCACATGTGGAGGCTTCACGCTATTCTCCGCGGCGTCCACGCACAACTCACCACGTGCCTCACCGATAGCAAACCACACATTATAGCGACCACAAGGAGGTTATCCCATGTGACTCTACCCTCCCTAGCAACCGGGCCAATTTGGTTGCTTAGGAGACCTGACTGGAGTCACTTAGTACACCCTGGATTCAAACTCACGACTCCAGGGGTGCTAATAAGCGTCAAAACACGCTGAGAAGTGATTTGATAGGATTGGTTGAGAAACAGACCAATAATTAAGTCCTTTTGTTTTTGGCAGTTCGCATTATTCGTGCTGTGGTATGAAGAACTGTACATGGCCACCTACTGGACAAAGAGGAGAACGATATGCACATAGAATACGAATCGCCAAAAATGAAAGAAGAAGAAGAAAGTGAATAGTGAAAAAGGACTGAAATATTGATCTTTTTCTCACCAAAATACATCATATCCTTTCTAAAGACATGGATTAAACCACTAGAGTTGTCTAGTTACTTTTATGCTACCTTTATGTGCTTTTTGGAGCTTCAAAGTTTGTGTCACCATTCACTTATATGGAATGGACCTACAGAGCGGAAATATTCTTCTAAACATCTTCGTTTGTGTCCAGCAGTCATACACATCATACCCATTTTAATTTGGGGGTAAACTATCCCTTTGAACTATTAAAGGTTAGTGGTGTTTTGAAAGGCAAGGTCTCTCCAGATGGTTGTGTCACAAGAAACGCATCAACTGTGACATCACAGCGGGTACTCCTTGTGCAGCTGCACTATGACAGAAACATGCACGTTTGCTGCGAGTGAGTCAGTCAAGTTTACTTGGACACCGAGTAAATAGTTAGTAAAATCACAGCATCACAGCCACAGAAGTTTGCGACACAGTGCAAAGGGACATTTCTTGATGTCATAGTTACAGATATTGCAATCACACAGGTTTTCTGTCTCAATTCAAATCTTGTCTTAATAATGCATGTCTAGAGCCATCAAAATGAATTCACAGCAAAGGATAGGTCACTTTATCTTCCTCATGAAAAATGAAAGCAAGTATGTATTTTCGTTATGCCTCAACTTGTCTACAATCTGACAAAAAGCAAAGAAGAGTTCGGCTGTGATTCATTCTTGTGAATTTAAGGAATAGCAAAACCCCCAAAAATGAAACTGACGTCGTTCCAAAACCTTGAACAGTGAAAATTTGGAAGAATATAAAACAGCATTTTGTCATGTAACAACAGCTCCAATTGATCACATCTGTCAAGCACCAACAAGGACAAAAGAACCCCATAGACTTATCATAAAAGTAGTAAGACTCAAAAACTGTATTTCAAATCAACTTCTTATGGTTTTGAGCAGAAAAGTCACAAATTAAAAGTTAAATATCAGATTAAAAATAGCACATGGCTGCTATGCACCCAGGGACAGATTATGACTTGCTTGTCGTTTTCATGGCCAAAATGTGATTTTTTTTTTTTTCATTGTTATTGGGAATTCAAGCGGGCGGATCGCCAAACTAAATCACACAACCTTAAAGCCCAGGGCCCCCTCGGGCAGTCAAGGACCCCTGGGCACTGGCCCCATTGACCCGGTCAGTAATTCATCCCTGTGTGCACCAGGTTTGGACATCACTGACAGTAAATGCCATTGGTTCATGTGTGTGTCATGTAACAGTTTAAACAGCTCTTTTCCTCAAAGATATATGACTCCAGAAATAGTCATATGCACCATTTATTTTATGCTTCCTTTGATATATATATATATATATATACTGCATATATGGTGTTGTTTTGTCCTTTTTTGGAGCATCACATACATGGTTACTATGAACTGTCATTGTACAGAAAAGATTCTTCAAACATTATCTTTGTGTTCCACATGAGAAAAAGAACTCTATGGGGTATGGAATGACAATAGGGTGAATAAATAATGACACATTCCCTTAAGTGAGCTGTCAAGGATTGTGGCAAGCGTTTAGGTTAAAAATACTGTCGTTTTCAATGAACACAGGATGAAAATGGGCTGGACAGATTCCAAATTGGAAGCGTATCCTTGCGGAGTATTGTCTACTATTGTATGACATTATATCCTGGGTACATGGTAAACGTAATGTTGCATTACGCCCAAAGACCCTCTGGAGCTTTGCGGTATTTTAAAATAATAAACGTTATGAAAATGAACAATGGTCTTGACCAGGGTTCAAGCAGTTGAATCGACCATAACAGACCCCTGGAAAGCATCTTGACGTAACATGTTTGAGTCCAACACAAAAAACATTTATTTAAGTACATTCGTTCATGTTGGAAATGATTGTTTGCATTTGCAAAGGGTTAGGGGGTTCAAGAATCACGATTTACCGGCCAACAATCGGACCAGTGATTTTCAACTCTTGACTGGAATTCAATAATTTATGACCAATTTAACAGTGAAATGCCTCAAGTGACTCAGATAAAACAGCACTTCCTGCCCATAACTCCAGACAAATACCGCTAAGCTACATCTAATGAAATGGTTCTGATGCCCATTTTTTTCTTTTCTGTTCCACAGAAGAAAGTCATACGGGTTTGAAATCATATGAGAGTGAGTAAATGATGACAGAATTTCCATTTTTGGGTAAACTATCACTTTAAGATCTACTGGATGTGACCAACAGGCATACTGTCAACACACACACACACACACACACACACACACACACACACACACACACACACACACACACACACACACACACACACACACACACACACAGTAATACTCAATTCTGATTGGTCAGTGGCGCCATCTAGTGGTCTGAAATTTCTCAGTAGCAACCGCAGATCCACGTATCATTTACATTTATGCATTTGGCAGACGCTTTTATCCAAAGTGACTTACAGAGCACTTATTACAGGGACAATCCCCCCGGAGCAACCTGGAGTTAAGTGTCTTGCTCAAGGACACAACGGTGGTGGCTGTGGGGATCGAACCAGCGACCTTCTGAGTACCAGTTTACCATTTATGTGGTTTAGACCACTACACCACCACCACTCGCATCAGAACGCTCATCTGGTAATCTGAGCCATCGTTCCTGCTTCTCGGATCACTGTGCGATCTCTGCAAGTAAGTGTAACCGGCCCTTGTCTGGCATCTCCGGTGTGGGAGGCTACAGTCTCTAGCGGCAGTCGCTAATGCACCTCTTGAGGTCAAGAGAGAGAGGTCACGCTACACGGCTATCTACCAGCTGGCTCATGTTACACTCACCCCTAAACCTCACTCCCATCCGGGTCATGGCACCAATGTAACCGGCCCTTTTTGCCCCGCTCCGAACGGGACTCGAACCGGCATCTCCGGCGTGGGAGGCTAGTCTCTAGCGTCAGTCGCTAGTGCACCTCTTGGGGTCAGGAGAGTGAGGTTTACACACTGCATGGCTATCTACCAGCTGGCTCATGTTACACTCACCCCCCTAAACATCACTCCCATCCGGGTCATGGCACCACTGTAACCGGCCCTTTTTGCCCTGCTCCGAACGAGACTCGAACCAGCGTCTCCGGCATGGGAGGCAGGTACGCTACGTCAGTCGCTATTGCGCCTCTTGAGGTCAGGAGAGTGAGGTTTACACACTGCACAGCTATCTGCTATCCGGGTCATGGCACCACTGTAACCGGCCCTTTTTGCCCCGCTCCGAACGGGACTCGAACTGACATCTCCGGCGTGGGAGGCTAGTCTCTAGCGTCAGTCGCTAGTGCGCCTCTTGAGGTCAGGAGAGTGAGGTTTACACACTGCACAGCTGGCTACCCGTTACATAAGCTAATACAATTATTTCAACTCAACTCAATGTTTCATGCGCATTTACTTATTTATTTATTTATTTGGCAAGTAGTCTTGTAATTAGATGCATAATGAGCAGCCAAACGTTCATTAATTACAAAATGATGACCAACAGAACTCCGACGCAAACCTGAGCTGGATTTCAGCCGTCCAGCAATTTGTTTTTCTTCGCGCATATTTACGTAATTTTAACGCAAATCAATATAGTATGTTCTTGTGTTATTTATTTGGTTAGTAGCCGTGTAATAAGCGGGATAATGTACAGTCAGCTGGTTGTTAATGCAAAATAAACCCCTTTAGGGTGATACAAGTGTCTTCTGCTTCACATCGGGGTCCTGATCAACCCGTCTGGGGTTTATTTTGCGATAACAACCGGCTGTTATATTAGGCTGGCTCTGATGTCCCTGTCCTGTTATTATGTTCAAAACTCTTCTACTTCTTCTTCAGGCTGCTCTCGTTTGGGACAGCAGAACATCCGTGACCCGCATATTTGACTTGGCACAGGTTTTATCCCAGATGCCCTTCCTGACGCAACCCCTAGTGGCTTGGGGACTCTCACTCACACCTATGGCATGTTTTTGGACTTGTGGGGAAACCGGAGCACCCGTAGGAAACCCAAGCGAACACAGGGAGAACATGCAAAGTCCACACAGAATGTCCCAGTTGAGCCAGGACTCGAACCCGGGACCTTCTGGAAATATTTGGATTATTATATAAATACAAGGCAGATGACCTTAACATTCCATCGGATATGAACATCGAGTTTTGTGATTACCGCCAGGTACGGGACAGACAGTGATGTTGTGTTAGTTACCAAACCCTGTGCTTGAATCGGACCCTTTATTAAGCGATTATAACAAATGCCAAACACGGAATCTCACATACATGACCTACAAATCACAGCACATAGAAATGATAATAATGTGCCCATCAAAAAGAGGAAGAAGAGTGTTAAAAACCCTTGAGATGAATTCTGCATTATCCTTTCCTGCCAGTATTATTGCCGAAATGTATTATTCGATCTTAACACAAGAATGTATTAAGAGTGTATAGACTATAGATAACAACAGCCCGAAATAAATGCTTTTGGAGTGCAAAAACAGTGGCTTGATAGTTGCCACGTAGTTTTACCTCACAGTCCTAATGTTGCAGAACAAATAGCCATTGAGAAATACTTTCCTGCTTGAGGGCCAAATAGTCTCTCCAGCACATTCAAACCCATTTAAACCCACGTGAACACATTATTTCGGTATCCTGCGGCTTTTCACTTCGCCATGATTCTTTATGGCTTTCCTCTGTCAACCTGTGCTTTGGCAATAACAAGGATCTGATTGACGACTTGTCCCAGCAGAACAATGTTTTGTGCACAGCAAGCATTCCTTCACAATGTTATCACGCCAAATGCCCCACCAAATCACTGAACAGCATTCCTATCAATTTCATGCCGTAGTCCTAACACATTAAAAATAATAAACAGTGCGAACAGTGTCGGTGATAACAAAAGAAAAGGTGCCAAAAACAACAAGAGGAAAGGTTTGTCGTAAAATACAGGGACAATATGGGCGAGATCTTTTGACTCAAACGATAAATCCCCAACAGGAAAACTAGCTCCCATCACAAATCCGAAATTCAGAACAGGATCTCCACATTCAACATCGTCAACAAGACGATTCTCACATTTTCAGTCCCCACAGCGCTCACCAGTAAAGGTTATCTGGTGAAGCTGGGCGTTTAGTAGATATCTTTTTAAAATGGAAGTTGAGGCCACTGTTGCTCTTTTATTAAATGTAATAAATTGCTGTTTAGAACATGCAAACAAAAGGCAAGCATTCAGCGGCAGATCTTATGTCTTATGTAACAAAGTTCTGGGAGGTAATAATAGACAATAGGCTTTGGTGGTGGTGTAGTGGACTAAAGCACATAACTGGTAAGCAGAAGGTTGCTGGTTCGATCCCCACAGGCACTTAACTCCAGGTTGCTCCGGAGGGATTGTCCCTGTAATAAGTGCACTGTAAGTCACTTTGGATAAAGGCTGTGCATCAGGTGGTAGAGCGGGTTGGCCACTAATCTCAGGGTTGACTGTTCGATTCCTGGCCCACATGACTCCACATGGCGAAGTGTCCTTGGGCAAGACACTGAACCCCAAGTTGCTCCCAATGGCAGGCTAGCATCTTGCGTGGCAGCTCTGCCACCACTGCTGTATGATTGGGTGATTGGGACACAGTGTAAAGAGCTTTGGTAACCTCTAAGGTTAAAAAAGGCGCTATATAAGTGCAGACCATTTACCATTTTGCGATGACATTGATGATTTTTTTCTGGCTTGCTGAACCAAAGTCAAATTATTCTTTTTGATGTGCACTTCCATTGGAATATATTTGGTAAATGTGTTTCCATTGTAGTTTATGCGCATTTCTTCTCATCGAATAAACAATGTATCCACCTCAAGCAAACGTATACGCTGTTATGCGCGTTTTGAAGATTTTATTCACATCTTGGTTTCACATCCAGCATTTTCTATGTGATGTGCCAACATCTGCATAAAAACATCAGCCTGATCTCACATCAAATTCGGCAAGTGTGTGAGGATTTTTCTTTAGCCGAAATCGGTATACGTTGACCGAATTTGAAAACACTGCCTCCAGAGGCCAAAACGGTAAGTCTTTCAGAGCATATAAACAAGTGTGACATACATTCAGGGCCGTCACCCTGAGGGGGGTTCATGATCATCTGTGTTCCGCAACTGCTTTCGGGTCCTAGAATAACGTATAATGTGCGAGTAAGAGCAGCCGGTGGACTGGTAATCTGGAATACCGGGCATTTTCCCGGTGAGTCGTCGCACATTCTGGCCGATAAGGGGCGGACTGGCCATTGGGAGAAACAAGTGGGTCGGGTGGATCAGCCGCGAAACATACTGAATGGGCCGTGATAGGCTAAAATGAGCCGCCACGTTATGCAGAAAAGGACAGTGAACACCCCCCATCAAACTCAACACCTTTTGGCTCAACACCCCCACCCCACTCAACAAGTTTTGGGCCAGTTGCCATGTAAAATCCCAGGCCGATTTCTCTTCCCAGTCCAGCCCTGCCTCCAAGGGTAAGATGGTGGCCCCCTAGGGAGTTGGTGCCATACGCAAATTGCGTAGTGGGACGGGAGCGCTGAACCAGGTGTAAAAAAGAGAAGAGAAATGCTTATTATATTTTGAATCTAGCCTCCAACCAAAACCCAAATCTAACCCTAACATTAGTAAAGAAAAAATGCAATGTTAGGGATAAAAATGCAACCTCCTTATCACACTCATGATTGTTTATACACATGTGATTACTTCTTCGTTTGAATGGGGATTGAACTGTAGTCTCCCATGCAACTGACGCCAGTCATGCCACGAGGGAAAGTACTTTTCCTCAAGCTGTTCCCAATATGTCTGATGGGAGATGAAAGCATGCCAGCGAGTCAGAATACTGTTGCCGATCCTAGGGTAACAGAACTTACAGAAACAGCATGCCAACGTCCCATGATCATGTCAAAATATATAGGAATGGACTCTTTGGCTAGTAAGTAACCCACCTAGCAATTCCAAAGTAAAGAAATGAAGAACAAGCCTTCCTTCCTGAGGATATGACTGGAAAGGAAGCATGCATTGACAGTTACCTGAGCAGGAAGGATTTGACTGCACCCTGATCGAGAATGAACATTACTGACTAATACCTGTCTGCAACACCAAACAAAGATATTATCTAATATCTAAATTAAACCCGATTTCTGAAAATATGTGGGTGGTTGCCAGGGCATTACCATGCAGTTGCTTTGGTGTTTTAAGTAGTTGTTAGCACATTTTGGAGTGGCTGTCATGAATCCCTGGACCCATTTTATACTATTTTTGACATTGTGACATTATTTACATGAGAGTTATGTATATTTGACTCCCAATTCCCATTACCACAATGGAAAAAAAGATGGTCATTAATATATTTGCTGATTTTAATTAAAAGGTTTTATCTATGGGTACTTTTGATAGTAAAAGTACACTGTAAAAGCTGAAAATTAAGGACAAATTCTTACAGGAATCTACTGTGATTCTTAAATACAATAATTTGCTGTTACAAAATGTTGCATTCTGGGAGATCAAGAGCAGGCTCACTGTGAAGTGACTAGTTTTATGGTAAATAGCTGTTGTTTGCAAGGCATTAGGGGAAAATGAACATTAAAAATCATGATCTTGGTGAAAGCTAGTGGTATTTTGAAACGTATATGTGGCAGGCGGAGGGCGGTGCCGGGTCGTCATGCTACACACCCGGTGCCTAATCAGGCTAATCAAGCCTCAAAGAGCGATAAAGGCCGACCGGAGATGTCAGTGCAACAGAGAGAGAAATTTACGGACAGCTGTTAATCCCTTTACACTGGTGCCGAGATCCAGGAAGGAGGAGGGAGGCGCCGTAGTAGAGTCCTCGCCACTACCATCCACCCCAATGGAGCAGATGCGGCCATCAGCCGGGGGACGGAGGAGACCGACCGCCTGAGAGCAGAGGTATGGCCGCTGACTGCGAAGGGGGAAAGGGCTCCTAACCGACCGCCTGGAGCAGTCAGGGCCGCTGCCAGGGGTGGAGGAGACCCCTACCAGCTGCTGAAAAGCGGCAGGGTCTTAGACCGCCGACCGCGAGCAGGGAGGGGCTCCTGGCCGACCGCCTGGAGCGGGAAAACCGCTGCCAGGGGCGGGAGAGACCACTTCTGTTTCCCGAGAACACGGCGGGGCATTGTGGATTATAATGGAGAAATACCCATAAGCCTTTGCACTTGAATAAGTATGCATGCTATGGCAATGTATTTGGGCTACAAAAATAAAAATTAAAAATACAAATGTATATATATGTTTTTTTTTTTACATTGTTAAAAAAACGGTAGCAAAAAAAAGAAAGGGAAAAAAAACATGTACAAACGTTTTTATTCAGACATAATAGAAGTCTTAGTTTTATTTAGAGCTGTTGTTTTGTTTGAAGTCACCGTTATGGTGATTAGTGTTCTCTTGAGCACCCTGGACCTTCTTTATTATTATATTATGTTCTTCCTGCCAGTCAATTAGTGTTTATGTAAACACGAGTTGTTGCACTGTGCTACTTGGAAAACAGAATGTAAGGTCAGACCAAATGGCACTATATGTGGCAATAGTGATGCATTACAAATAAAAACATAAAAGCAAAAACAGTAAAGGTTATTTCAGCTAAATGATAACAGCAAATTGAATGTTTTGTGTTTGATGATCTTAAAGCATGACACGAGTTGAGAAGACACACACAGAAATCAACTCTCAGCATACAAAACAAATATAATTTTATGTAAAAAAGTAAAAGCTGAACATTAAAACACAAGTAATTTAGACTGCAACAAAAACAACGTCAAAATAAACCAATAAATAGTACAAAATCTAAATAATTTCTTCATGCCGCAGTGCATGCTGGGAACTTGTCGTGATTCTGCACACCCGGCCCCTAATCAGGCTAACTAGCCCTTGAGAGGGCTAAAAGCCGACCGGAGATGGCAGTGCGACAGAGAGAGAGATTTACGGACAGCTGTCCGACACTTGTGTGTGTGTTTGTCTTTTTGTTTCAGTTTCTTATTAAAATATTATTTATATTGTCAAGCCGGTTCTCGCCTCCTCCCTTCCATTAACCCCTTTACACTGGTGCCGAAACCCAGGAAGGAGGAGGGATACGCCGTAGTGGAGTTCTCGCCGCTACCATCCACCCCAAAGGAGAAGCCGCAGCCATCTGCCGGAGGAGAACGGCCGCCTGGAGGCGGAAGAATGGGAGGAGGGTCTCCCAACCAACCGTCTGGAGCGGTTACCGCTGCCAGGGGTGGGGGAGACCCCTTATGTCCACCAAAAACGCGGAGGGGCGTTCTCTCCACCAGGGGCCGGAAGACTGCCTCCGATCTGTCCGTGGAGGCGCGGCTGTCATCCATTGGGGGGGGTGGGGGTGGTGGCCGAGGACCAAGCTACGACATATCGGAAAACCGGCGAGTAAGTGTTTTCTCTCTCTCTCTCTCTCTCTCTCTCCTACTGCTGCTGCTCTATGTTTTGTTTCCCTCCCCTTGTCCCCTCCCTCATCCAGGTAGACAGGGATGACCTGCCGGCAGACGGTACAGAAGGTGTACGTCATGCCGGGGGCTCCCCAGCCTGAGAAAATGAGAGAGTACTGTGACAGGGCAGAGGGCGGGGCCAGGATAAAGGCCGACCGAAGACGGCAGTGTGACAGAGAGAGAGAGATTTACGGACAGCTGTCTGACACCTGTGTGTGTGTGTGTGTGTGTGTGTGTGTGTGTGTGTGTGTGTGTGTGTGTGTTTGTGTTTGTCTTTTTGTTTCAGTTTCTTATTAAAATATTATTTATATTGTCAAGCCGGTTCTCGCCTCCTCCTTTCCATGAATCCCTTTACACAGCCGTAGATAGTATGTAATTTGACAGCTATATACTGCTAAATTACAGCTGTATGCATTACAGTAATGAGAATTGGGGGTAAACTGTGCTTACTGTAAGTGTCAGAAAGTAATTATATTCATTTTAATGTGTTGATTTGGGTTTAAATATGACCAAGATATTTTCTTGAGAGTTTTTGTCAAAATCACCCCATGTGAGGTTGCTAAGCCTGTTCTTAGTGGTTACCAGTGCATTGTTAGGTCGCTAGGTGTTTGCTTACTGGCACGAGTCAAAAGTTCCAACTCCCATGTTTATGTCGAGTCTATTCTGGTCTATAGATAAGGCTCAGGGTAGGGTTGCACCAGCATAAGGTCTCACTTAAGTTGAGATGTAAAGTTCACACTGAAGGCTTATTAACGACTAGTCCGTTTGTAAGTCAGAGCTTAATTTGGTTGCACAACCTGTTCTTAAGGCAAGACTTAACTAGTAGATTGTGAGCTGTGCGTAAATTAATGCATAGTTGCATAATATGACGTTTACTTGTACTAATCCAAAAAGCAGCCTTCAAACCATGTCCGCTCACGTAACTCCTGTTAATATAAACAAGTGTACATGCCAACATCACCATATATGTCCAAATGACTAAAGCCTGTCAACCAAAACATGAGCTCATTGATGTTAATAAATGAGTTCTACCCAAGTTTAATGGTGCAATGCTCATGTATTTAGTTTGGGACTTATTGATTAAATTTGGGACTTAGTGCCCATTTACGCCACAACTAGGCTAAGGTGTAACTTACTGCACGTATAGCTGGTGCAACCGGCCCGTGGCCACTCCTTTAATGTGAGCCTTTGGACTTTTTTAGCCCATTTTAATTAAAGAAGTAATAGCAAACCTCTCTTCAACAGACCGTATGATATGAGGTATCATTCATACGGGTCCATATGGCAAATGGTAAATACTAGGACTGGGGATCATTGAAATATGCTGACATCTGATTCTGCATATGATAAATGACAGTATATAGAATATCCCTTTCTTTTACCAGAAACGCAGTGATTTAAAAGGTATTTTCATGCCATTAAATGCATTGCACATAAAACTACCGGAATCAGGCAAGGACGTCAAGACATCCTTTCGTCACTAACGCTAATAAACAGAGCTGCCAGAGTAAACTTAATTTGGCCATAACCACAACACACATTCTCTCTCTGACTCAACACAACTTGCCGTCTGTTTTGATTATTTGTCACTAATGATGAAGCAGTTCTTTGTATGATTTCCTTTTCTCATATATCTTTCAATCTTGTACAGATTGCCCCAGGAAAACATAGATTGAAACTCATGGACGCGTGCCACGTGACGAAAATACAAAAGGTCTGACACTGACTTTAAAGGGAAAGGAGGAGAAAGCGTAAGGGGTTTAGTTTAAGGTGGGTCGTTTCCGCATTTTATTATTATATTGTTTTTATGACCACTAGTCCAAACGTTTCACAAAGAGGCTGTATCAGTCATGCACAAACCTGCAAACCTCCTGTCTTATCAAAAAATAAATAAACTACAAATGATGAGTGCACCGCCACCCACCGAATCTCATTGAAGCCATGGAAACATTGATGTACAGTAGGTGGGCCTTTACATAACACAATGGGATACTGATGTATTAAGTACCCGTTTCCACCCATTTGCGTGTTTTTGTCCTTACTCACTGTTCCGACTTGGAAAAGGTATGTCCATAATTTATCCATTGCGTAATTAGTCACCAGACTTTGATATTTTATGGTCTAACTTAACTACATTTTACCATTTTTAAGTGCTAGTGTCCAGATATTGTTTTGTGCTTTTATGTACAGACAACGGGATTTAAAAGTCTGAGGCCAAAATGGTCTGCACTTATATAGCGCCTTTTTAACCTTAGCGGTATTCAAAGCGCTTCACACTGTGTCCCATTCACCCATTCACACTCACACACAAATGATAGCAGAGATGCCATGCAAGGCGCTAGCCTGCCATTGGGAGGAACATGGGGTTCAGTGTCTTGCCCAAGGACACTTCGGCATGTGGAGTCACGTGGGCCGGGAATCGAACCACCAAATCTGCGATTAGTGGCCGACCCCCTCAACCACCTGAGCCACAGCCGCCCACTTGCTTGTCAAATTTCTGTCTAGAACTGGATATGTCCCTTTGTTGCTTTAATGAGAACTTGCGCTCAACAAGTCTGTGCAAAACACTGCAGTTCTGTTATATTAACGAAACACACGTGTGATGAGGCAATATGCCAACTAAAGAAAGTAATGTCAACACACACACACACACACACACACACAACAACCGCCATTCGCCACTAAGTGGCGGTGACGTCGCCACGACGCTTGTCCCAGGCTATGTGCATGTGTCAAACGCCCGCTGGCAGGAGGTCTGAGATGACTGGCTGATGCACCACCTGTGCCCCCTACTGTGCCAACTTGCTGTGCTTTAGCCACCCGGCGCTCTGCTCATTGTTGTGAGCGTCGCTCCTCTGCCCACCGTTGTTGTGGAGGGCGACTGCCTCCAACTGGCCAGTAGCGTCCTTCACGAGCCTCCTCCAAAGGGGTCGATCTTGACACCGCTGGTACCAGTCATCGGCAAGTCCACTCAGCTCCACAACACCCTGTACCTCATCACTCCATCTCTTCTCCAGCCCGTGCCGCGCCCGCTTAGCCCCCTCTATCCGGCCGAACAAAAGCCGTTTAGGCATGCGGTGGCCGAGCATGCGGGCTACATGACCCAGCCAACGCAACCTTGCCTGCCGGAGGAGCTCACCGATGGGACTTTGTCCACATCTTTCAAAGATTTGTGAGCTCCTCACACAATCCAGCCTGGTTAAACCCAGGATGGATCTTAGGCAGGCCAGCCTAAATGTTTCTAACACACACACACACACACACAAGCTAAATACTCCATTCAAAAGGGTGAGTACTATTAGTCCTAGTCATACTCCTTGGGAAGATCTCACATTTGGGGTCTTCCACTCTGTCTGGCACCTACATCTTTCACTTCCTAGCAGTCTACTTGTTCCGTAAGCTATGTTAGCAGAACACAATCATTACAAAGTTAGCTCCTTTTGTACAGATGGTAACAACATTACTAAAGCAAAACAGCTGAGATGGGCATCAGCTAAAAGATAAATAAGCCACGGTTGTTTATACTAATTGTTTTACATTATATGTATGTAGAGTATATGCATACACTCACCGACCACTTTATTAGGAACACCTGTACATCTACTTATTCATGCGATTATATAATTAACCAATTGTGTGACAGCAGTGTTCACATCAACCATCAGAATGGGGGGAAATGTGACCTCAGCGATTTAGACCGTGGGATGATTGTTGGAACCAGGTGGGGTGGTTTGAGTATCTCAGAAACTGCTGGTCTCCTGGGGATTTAATGCACAACAGAGCATGGTGCGAAAAACAAAACACATCCAGCGAGTGGCAGTTCTGTGGGTGAAAACAGCTTGGTATTGTCAGAGGTCCGAGGGGAATGGCCAGACTGGTCCAAGCGGGCAGGAAGGCGACTGAAACCCAAATAACCACATGTTACAATAGTGCAATGCAGAAAAGCATGGAACATTGAGGACATTGGCACATGGACCATTGAGGCGGATGGACTACAGCAGTAGACGACCCCTCCGGGCTCCATTACTGTCAGCTTAGAACAGGAAACGGAGGCTGCAGTGGGCACAGTCTCACCAAAACTAGACAGTAGATGATTGGAAATACATTGCCTGGTCTGACAAATCTGGATTTCTGCTGAGGTATACAAATGGTACGCCCACTGCAAAGCCTCCATTCTCTGTTCTTGGCTGACAAAAGTGGGACCCAACGTGGTCTTCTGCTGTTGAAGCAAATCCGCCTCAAGGTTCAACGCATTGTGCATTCTGAGATGCTATTCTGCTCACCACAATTATACAGAGTGGTTATCTGAGTTACCGTAGACGTTCTGTCAGCTCGAACTAGTCTGCCCATTCTACGTTGACCTCTCTCATCAACCACCATCCTCAGAATGGCCGCTCGCTAGATGTTATTTTGTTTTTCGCACCATTCAGTAAACACTCCCAGGAGATCAGCAGTTACAGAAATACTCAAAACAGCCCGTCTGGCACCAACATTCATCCCACGGTCCAAATCACTGAGATCACATTTTTTTTCCCCATTCTGATGGTTGGTGTGAACATTAACTGAAGCTCCTGACCCATATATGCATGATTTGATACATTACACTGCTGCCAAACAATTGGTTGAGTTGAGTATTAAGGGCATCTGTGGATCAGGTGGTAGAGCGGGTTATCCACTAATCGCAGATTTGGTGGTTCGATTCCTGCCCCACATGACTCTGAATGCCGAAGTGTCCTCGGGCAAGACACTGAACGTCAAGTTGCTCCCAATGACAGGCTAGCGCCTTGCATGGCAACTCTGCCGCCATTGGTGTGTGAATGGGTGAATGGGTAAATGGGTAAAGCGCTTTGCAAACTGCTAAGTTTTAAAAAGGCGCTATATAAGTGCATACCATTTATTCTTCAATATGAAATTAAGCTGGAAATAAAGCACGGGGTACTGCTGTCTAATTCAGTATAAAGAGTTTTGGGAACTTGGAGATATTGCGAAAACAAATATAACCAAATCACAGCTTTTTGGATCCACCCATCTATCCAAAGAGATAGACAGACAGCTTGGCCAAAACATAAATAATAGCGAAAATGTAACATCTATTTGTGGTAACCAACTAGGAAATTGAATCCTCAGGTTGAATATCAAGTCTCCAGCCTGTTGGGATGGGAAGAGAGAGAGCAGATTTCTGGGAGCTCAGCCAGATAACACGAACTTCCTCTAATTTTCTGAGACATAGATGTGGTTATAAATCAGGCTCGGCACAGTTCGAAGCAATGGAACACCGTGGACGAGGCACTGGACACTTCTTAAACCCTTCATAACTTCGAGAACATCGTTGCACAACGCGTCGGCAGAGATGAGTGAGATAATGGGTATAGCGATGGCTCTCGTTATCCTGAGTGTTCACGGGGAGATTACGAGTAACGGGCATTGTGCGGGGGGCAACTGCTTCACTGTCCACATGGAAAAGGCGGATTTCACCACAGCGCAACAAGCTTGTGAAGAGAAAGGCGGACATTTGATGACCGTTCGTCAGGACACGACGAGCGATATACTGGCGGATTTACTGGCCGCCGTTCCCGGAGACTATTGGCTCGGACTGAGATATGCCGGTGATCGGTGTACCAACTCAACTCTTGGGTTAAAGGGATACAAATGGATCACCGGAGAGAACACAACTCAATACATCAACTTGATAAGCAACCAGATGCTCTGTTCCCAGCGATGTGTGTCAGTGTCATCGAACGTTCTAAAATGGAACGAAAGACATTGTCGCGAGGAAATTGACGGATATTTGTGCGAACACAAGAATGCCGACTACTGTGGTCCATTGAGTTCGAGCCAAACAGTCTTCTATAAAACAGTGCTTGGCTTTTCGACAAATGGGAAACTCAAAGAGATTCCTCAAGGAACCATTGGAACCATTCTGCCGTTTGGAACGCGGTCTATCTGCGCATCCGGCACGTGGTTTACAGGACCTTGGAGCTGTGAGGTGTTTGGTGGTGGTTGTGATTATGAGTGCGTTCAGAACGAACAAAACAACACGTGCACCTGCCCGAAAGGATATCAAATAGATGACAACAGAGTCACTTGCACCAAACAGGATGACCCATGTTTGCTGGCAGAATGTGAGCACGGTTGCTCAAAAGTTGGCAACACATATGTGTGCATCTGTCGCCAGGGGTTTGAACTGGATGCAGATAGGAAGACGTGCAAAGACATAAACGATTGCATTGATGAAAGTCTGTGTCAGGGTCAGAACGAGGAGTGTGTCAACACAATAGGTAGCTTCGAGTGTCGTTGCAAGCTCGGGTTTGAGAGAGAGGGTCTCCTTTGCATTGATGTCGACGAATGTTTTATGTCTGGATCTGTGAAATGTGATCACGAGTGCGTCAAAGATGAAGGGGGCTTTCACTGTGAATGCCACGAAGGATACATACTATCAAAAATAGACACACGATCATGCTTTATGATGAACTGCTCGTATAAATGCCCTGCAGATTGCGACAGCAATAATAGTGTCCAGTGCATATGTCCGTATGGTTACCTCCTTGAAGACGAACAATTTTGCGTTGATATAGATGAATGCGACAATGACGACTGTGACCAAAACTGTACCAATACACCTGGTGGATTTGAATGTTTTTGCTATGAAGGATTCGAGCTTATAGATGAATTCAGTTGTGAGAGAAAAGACACTGGGGGTTTAGATACCTCTTTGACTTTTGATGATTTTATACCTACCAGCAGACCCCCAACCGACCAGCCAGTGCCCCTTTCAGCTGGCATCCTGTTGGCAATAATGATTTGCACCGTTCTGTCTGTTCTTGTACTGGTGTGCCTCACTCACTACATACTGAGACGTCGAAATAAAATGCACCATTATGACGTATACAAAGGCCAGTGTGACGTCAGCTATTTTCAACAGGTGGTCATTGAAAATAACAGCGCACAACTGTCGTTGCCAAGCAGGTGTTTAAAACAAGACGCCTAAAATCGGACTTCATTTATGCTGTACAATGAAAATAGAAAAATTATGCCTATTTAAGATATATAAAATATTCATCATTTTAACAAATATTTTTTTTATATAAAATGTATTTAATGACATTGTAATTATTTCTTTTTTGAAGAAGTATTCAGTGTCAGTATTGCTGAATGGTGTCTTGTGAAGAGAATAAATATTTTGTTTAAATATTTAATGCTTGTGGATATTTTTGTTCATCTTTTACTCCAAATTTCATTCTTTCTTCCCCTGCACCGTTTGTCTCCATGCATTCAAGATGGTATTGCATTAATGGAATATTACGGGGTTAATACAAGTTAAGCTCTATCCAATAATGTCGACTCATCCATTCCTACTTTTCTTAAAAAAGGAGCAAAAATCAAGGTTACAGTGAGGCACTTATAATGGAAGTCAATGAGGCCAATTTTTCGAGGGTTCAAATGCAGACATGTGAATCTTATAAAAGCACTCACATTAATTATTTAGTTAAAACTTGTGCTTACTTGAGCTGTAAAGTTGTGTAAATCATCCTTTTAGCAGCGGACTATTAAATTATGCGACGTCGTCATGGCAACAAAGTTGTAAAATGTGATATAACTTTACACAGAAGAAGAGCATTACCTTCTCAATACCCAGAAAGTGATTTTATCACACTAAAATCATGTTAGCATGCATGTTGTTTATGCCTTATGGCTATACTTTTGTGTGTGTATATATATATATATATATTCCTTACTGTAACCTAGATTTTGAATAATTTTGTGGTAATCAACATTATGCAATGAATGCTGTCGACTAAGCTTAACTTGTATTGAACCCGGAAAATAATGTTTAATCCGATCATTTGTAAGCCTAATGCTCTAATACAGAAGGTCCTGCTCTCTGAAGAATGCAGTAATGTTGGTGAAGAGCGTCCTCTTGTGGGCAATAATGAACACAACAAGTCAAAGAGTCTTCTGCAGCTAAAGGCTTGAAGGCAGGGCCGTACCAATGTAATCTGGGCCCCCTGACTGTATATTGCTCTGGGCCCTTTACCTATTAAAAAATGCAGTTTTGAATTTGTTGTGGGCCCCCCCTGGACCCTTTGGACCCCTAGAAGTGTTACCACCTTTCACCCCACTAGCTACGGCCCTGCTTTAAGGACTCTTTTTGTTTTAGTTCTCTTTTAGAGTTACTTCTGAGGCTTAAAGTAAAAAATGAAAATAATTAACGCTAGTTTTTTAAAAGTATTAAAAAAGTTAAAAGTATTAGCCTATAGTATTAATATTCAGGCATTGGCATCAGTTGACTTTCCCTCTATTCTTCTCCAGTCGAGTACATTTTGGGTGGTTTATCATTTTTTAGCATGGGAAAAAAGCATGCTGAATTAGCTAATTGTATAAATTGATCCAAAACTATAGTTCAAATAATATAATAATAATAATAATAATAGCTCCTGTAACATGGGGGCTTTTTACCCCAAATGCTATCTTTTCACTTATTGGACCGTGTCATAAAGATCATTAGTGGGGAAAGGAAGAATCGGGAGACGCTCAAATGCAGGCTGCACTGAATGACTCACTCACACACACACACACACACACACACACACACACACACACACACACACACACACACACACACACATCACACACACACACACACTCAGTCACTCACACACTCAGTCACTCACTCAGTCACTCACTCACACACACACACAGACACACTCAGTCACACACAGACACACACACACTCAGTCAGTCACACACACACACTCACTCACTCACTCATCTCATTCACTCACTCACACAGTCACACAGACACACACACACATTCACTCACTCACACACTCAGTCACTCACACACACACACTCACTCAGTCACACACACACACACACACACACACACTCAGTCACTCACACACTCAGTCACACACACACACTCAGTCACTCACTCACACACATACACTCAGTCTCACACACACTCACTCAGTCACACACTCACACACACTCAGTCACACACTCAGTCACTCACTCACACACACACACAGACACACACACTTAGTCACTCACACACTCAGTCACTTACACACACACACACACTCACTCAGTCACTCACACACACACACACACACACACACACACACACACACACACACTCACTCACTCACTCACTCACTCACTCACTCACTCACACACTCACTCAGTCACACACTCACTCACTCACACACACACACACACACACACACACACACACACACACTCAGTCACTCACACACACACACACACACACACTCACACACTCAGTCACTCACACACACACACACACACACACACACACACACACACACACACACACACACACACACACACACACTCACTCACTCACACACACACACACACACACACACACACACTCAGTCACTCACACACACACACACACACACACACACACTCAGTCACTCACACACACACACACACACACACAGACAGACACACACTCAGTCACACACTCACTCAGTCACACACACACACTCACACACTCAGTCACTCACTCACACACACACACACACACACTCAGTCACTCACACACTCAGTCACTCACACACTCACACACACTCAGTCACTCACTCACACACACAGACACACACACATTCAGTCACACCCTCACTCAGTCACACACACACACTCACACACAGACACACACACAGTCACACACTCACACACTCAGTCACTCACACACACACACACACTCACACACACTCAGTCACTCACACACTCAGTCACTCACACACACACACACTCACACACACTCAGTCACTCACACACACACACACACTCACTCACTCACTCACTCACACAAATCACGATTTGTTCCTCACTTTTGATGCCAACAATGGTTTGGCAATCCTGAGAATTTTGGCAAATGTAATTTACAATGTGGAATTTTTTGTTTTTTGTCTGTGTACTCATAATTGCACAGTCCGTCTAGATGATTAGGCAATTTAAACTTTCCTTGTCAGTCAAATCTTAACTCAATTGTCTTTATTTTGACCTATCCTTGGGTGACATCTGGCCTAATTTCCTGTACAAATCCCATAATTTAATTAGGCACACTAAAAGCAAGCAAGCTAATATTTACACATGTGTGCAGAAAACAATCTCTCAGTGGTATCTTGCGCAGTCAGAGCTGACCATAGAAAGACCTTTAAATTAATTTCCTGTTTGTAACAAAGTTCAGTGGAAAGGAGGCGGCGAGAACCGGCTCGACAGTATAAATTATCTTTTAATAAAACAAAAAGACACAAACATAAACTCATGCAGGGCAGCTGCCAGTAACTCTCTCGAACTGCCTCCGGTCCCCTTTATCACTCTTGAAGGCTTGATTGGCCTGATTAGGGGTCGGGTATGCAGCATCACGACCCACCCCGCCCTCCTCCCTGCCACACTGTTCCTTTAAAAGAAAGAGGCATGAAACCGTTGAGATTATTTTCCACCTAAGGACCACATGGTCCATTATCCACAACATGACAGCCGAGTTTTGTGTATTATTGTTCGTCTGCAAAAAGATCTTCCACGCTCTCTCAACTTTATTTTTCCTGCGGTAACAAAAAATTAATCCTCTTCCAAAGGAGTGGCAGCTGTTTGAACAACCAGTCTCAATTAGCTAGCAAGCTAACAAGGGAGTGGATGAATCTAAGCAATGTGCATTTTTGGTATCAATTCATCCCTCTGGTATGGTGTCACCATATGGGAACATATTTGTGGCAGGGCGGAGGGCGGGTCGTGATTATACACACCCCGTTCCCTTATCAGGCTAATTAAGCCTCCGAGAGGGATACAGGCTGATTGTGGACAGTGGTGCGACGAGAGAGAGATCGTTTACAGACATGTCCGTCATGTGTGTGTTGTTGTCTTTTGTTTAAGTTTATCATTAAAATATTATTTATATTGCGAAGCCGGTTCTCGCCTCCTCCTTTCCATTGAACTGCTTTACACTGGTGCCGAAACCCGGGAAGGAGGAGGGATACGCCGTAGTAGAGTTCTCGCCACTACCATCCACCCCAACGGAGGTCTGCAGGGGGACGGAGGAGCCCGGCCGCCTTGAAGCGGAGGAACGGCTGCCGACCGCGAGGAGAGAAGGGGCTCCTAACCGACCGCCTGGAGCGGTCAGGGCTGCTGCCAGGGGCGGAGGAGTCCCCTACCGGCCGCTGAAACGCGACGGGGTCTGAGACCGTGGACCGCGAGCGGGGAGGGGCTTGCTGCCGACCGCCTGGAGTGGGTGAACATGGCGGGGCGTTCCGTCCACCAGGGGTTGAAGGACTGTTTCTGATCCGCCCGGAGAGGCGCAGCTGTCATCCATTAGAGGGTGGAGGAGTGGCCGAGGAACAAGCTACGGCGTATCGGAGAACTGGCGAGTAAGTGTTTTATTTTTGTATCTCTCTCACCTCTCTCTCTCACTGCCGATCCGCGTTGGCCTTTTCCCCTCTCGTTTAAATTTTACAGTGTTTTTTTGGGGGGGTACTGCACTGTTACAGGTACATCCCCACCCCGATTTTTAATATTACTGTTTCCCTCCCCTTGTCCCCTCCCTCATCCAGGTAGATGGGGATGTCCTGCTGGCAGATGGGGCTTAGGGCACGCCCTCCCCAAGGGAAAGAGGGGGGGGGGTGTACATCATGCCGGGGGCTCCCCTGTCTGAGAGAACGAGGGAGGAATGTGGCAGGGTGGAGGGCAGGGCCGGGTTGTGATCCTACACACCCGGTCCCGTATTAGGCTAATCAAGCCTCTGAGGTATAAAGGTCGACTGCAGAGGATCGTGCGGGAGAGAGATCGTTAATGGACATGTCCGTCATGTGTGTATTTATGTTTTAAGTTTATCGTTAAAACTATTATTTATATCGTCAAGCTGATTCTCGCCTCCTCCTTTCCATTGATCCCTTTACAGACATGTAAGAGCAATTTTACCCTTGTGAATTGGCAATGCGTCCACCTCTGTCAGTGTAGCCTTGCTTGACCGTTTATATACACCTTAGCCAAATACATTTAAACACAGTTTTTCACATTCCCTGTCTTAGGTCAGTTAGGATCACTACTTTATTTTAAGAATGTGAAATGTCGGAATAATAGTAGAGAGAAAGAAATAAAAGCTGAAATAAATCAACATTCCCAGTGGGTCAGAAGTTTACATGCACTTTGTTAGTATTTGGTAGCATTGAGTTTAAATTGTTTAACTTGGGTCAAACATTTTGGGTTGCCTTCCACAAGCATTTTTTTTAAGTTGCTGGAATTTTATCCTATTCCTCCAGACAGAACTGGTGTAACGGAGTCAGGTTTTTAGGCCTCCTTGCACACACATGCTTTTTCAGTTCTTCCCACACTGAGGATTGAGGTCAGGGTTTTGTGATGGCCACTCCAATACCTTGACTTTGTTGTCCTGAAGCCATTTTGCCAGTTTTGGAGGTATGCTTGTGGTCATTGTCCATTTGGAAGACCTACTTGTGACCGAGCTTTAACTTCCTGGCCGATGTCTTAATATGTTGCTTCAATATATCCACATAATATTCCTTCCTCATGATGCATCTATTTTGTGAAGTGCACCAGTCCCTCCTGCAGCAAAGCACCCCCACAACATGATGGTGCCACCCCAATGCTTCACGGTTGGGATGGTGTTCTTCGGCTTGCAAGCCTCACCCTTTTTCCTCCAAACATAACGATGGTCATTATGGACAAAATGTTCCATTTTTGTTTCATCAGACCAGAGGACATTTCTCCAAAAGTAAGATCTTTGTCCCCATGTGCACTTGCAAACTGTAGTCTGGCTTTTTTATGGCGGTTCTTCCTTGCTGAGCAGCCTTTCAGGTTATGTTGATATAGGACTTGTTTTACTGTGGATCTAGATACTTGTCCACCTGTTTTCTCCAGCAAATTCACAAAGTCCTTTGTTGTTGTTCTGGGATTGATTTGCACTTTTCATGCCAAACTACGTTCATCTCTAGGAGACTGAATGAGTCTCCTTCCTGAATTAATTTGTTTGCTTAAAAAGTCGATATTTCTTTAATTAATACAACAAAGTCATTAAAAAGTTATTTTTAATTCATTTATGTCGAGTTATTTTCAAGAGTGGAGCTTAAAGGGTTAGTTCACCCAAATTGAAAATTATACCATAATTTACTCACCCTCAAGCCATCCTAGGTGTATATGACGTTGGTATTTCCGCCAAAACACAATTGGAGTTATATTAAACATCGCGAAGCGTTGCATTTTTGTAAGAAAAATATCCATATTTATAACTTTATAAACTATAATCATCGGCTTCCGGTAACGGCCGTCCGCGCTTTCACTGGCTTCCTCTATTCTCTGCGCTTTTGCGTTCCTCACTTTTCACCGGCGCTTACACTACGCCTACGTCATACGCCTTAAGCTGCGTACATACTGCCAGCGACATCGCGCGAGACAGCGACACCATCCCATTCATTTTCAATGAGAGCACAGCGACATCCGGTGACACGAGCTGTCGCGACCGTTGGCGACTAGATGTGGGCGTGTCCAGCGACACGACAAAGTTGAGACAAGTTCAACTTTTTTCAAATGAAGAGCGACTTACGGAAGCGACAGCCAATAGGAGAGAAGACGGGAGAACTCATGTGATCCTCCTCTCTCTCTCAGCTCCTGCAGTAACGGAAAGATGGATGAAAGGCTAATTCTTGCTGTTAGCAATTTTCCAGTGCTCTATGATATGTCTCTTCCCACGTACAAGGACATTTTTAAGAAAAATACTGCGTGGAAAGGTGTATCTGAGATCGCGGGGATTCCAAGTAGGTTTAAATAATCAAATAGTCATTTCTAAACGTTACTAGGCAACCAGTAGTGGGAACGCCTACTAGCGACTTCACCGGCAGCAACTGGCGACCTGCAGCGACAAAGTCACTGGCAGTGTGTACGCAGAAGCTGCGTTCACACTGCCAGCTACTTTGTCGCTGCATGTCGCCAGTCGCTGGCAGTAAGTTCGCTAGTGGTGTGTATATGGAGAGTTTAAAAAGCACTGTTTCTTTACAATTAATATTATTATTAAAACATTAGGATCACGTGAGCTCTACCATCTTCTCATGTATTGGAGGTCGCTCCGAAAGTCGCTCTTCATTTGCATAAAGTTAAACATTTGTCAACTTTGTCGCGTCGCTGGACACGCCCACATCCGGTCGCCAATGGTCGCCGTCGCTCTTGTTGCCGGAAGTCGCCCGCTCTCGTTGAAAATGAATGAGGTCGTTTTGTGTTTATGGCAGTGTGAACGCAGCTTTAACGGACTCTCTCGTGAACGCGCGGACGGCCGTTACCGGAAGCCAGTGATTATAGTTTACAAAGTTATAAATATGGATATTTTTCTTACAAAAACGCATCGCTTCAGAAGGCTTTTATTAACCCCCTGGTGCTGTATGGATTACTTTTTTGATGGATGCGCGCGCTTTTTTGGGCTTCAAAATCTAAGGTACCATGTTCTCCCAATATTAAGCTAAGAATGAGCCATGGTATATTTTAATATAACTCCGATTGTGATTGGCTGAAAGAAGAAAGTCATATACAACTAGGATGGCTTGAGGGTGAGTAAATTATGGGATAATTTTCAATTTGGGTGAACTAACCCTTTAAGTTTAGAAGTTACACAAGAAGAGCCCTCACCGGGAAATGACTCACAGTCAGAAAGTTGTTTTGTAGTGCAGAGATGTTGAGAAACACGAGTGAAAGTACGAGAGCGAGAGAGAGAGAGAGAGAGAGAGAGAGAGAGAGAGAGAGAGAGAGAGAGAGAGAGAGAGAGAGAGAGAGAGAGAGAGAGAGAGAGAGAGAGAGAGAGAGAGAGAACTGAGGAACTGGGACATTATCGCCGTACCAATCGCGAGGACAGGCGGTACATGGCACAAAATGCTGCGGCTCTGAAACTACAATAACGTTTTAATCTTTATGACACCGCTGAAAATAACTACTGACCAACCCGGTAAGATGTTAAACTATTGCTGAGTTAATGAACTTTGTAGTAAATCTCTACAAGTAGCAGCTAATCGTCTTCCCCGTGGTAGTTTCGGACATATATCAGTAAGACGTTTGTTTACAATAATAGCGTTTGCTGCACTACTTGTCACTGAACTTTGGACATGTTAAACAATCATGTTCACCAGAAATAGCCTCTCTTTTAGATGTCTAAATTCATTTTTGTGGTTTTAGTCTGAGCTGATGTTACTGTTGTTGACATTTGCTTTGCATTTCTTCTTCATAGCTTTTTTTTTTTTTTTAATCAAATGCACGTAGACATTTTTAAAGGAATAGTTAACCCCAAAATTATGAGTGTCATCCACATGTTGTTTCAACCCTGTGTATTAAAATGTGTTATTTTGTGGAATTTTCTATACGAAATAAAAACCCGTGAATGAGACAAAGCGTACCATAAAACATCACCATTGTTACATATTTAGCAATGCAAACAAATGATTTTGTTTTGTATGTTTGTTTTTTCATAGTGATCTCAGGATGGTGACAATACATCCATTATCCCTGATACTCATTGGCATGTGCATCAGCTCTGAAGTTGTGAAATGCACCTCAGTGTGTTCAATTGATGGCTCTGTTGCTGTTTGCATAGATAGAAGTCTTCATCAGGTGCCCGAGCTGCCGGCATATGTAAATAATGTGGACTTGAGTTACAATAATATTGCTGAACTCAATGAAACATCCTTTTCTCGTCTTGAAGGTCTACAAGTCCTCAAGATGGACCAACAAACACCAGGACTTGTGATCAGAAACAATACATTCAGGAGACTCTCCAGTCTAATATCTCTTCAGCTGGGCTACAACCGCATGCTTCAATTGGAGAACGGTGCTTTTAATGGATTATTTAACCTTAAGAATATCACTCTCACACAATGTGATTTAGATGATTCCATTCTGTATAGTGACTTCCTCAAACCTCTGGTGTCTCTTGAGGCACTCGTCTTACGTGATAATAAAATCGAAAGAATCCGACCGGCCCCGTTCTTTTTAAATATGAGAAGTTTCCACATACTGGATCTCTCTCGCACAAACGTCAGGAGCATCTGTGAGGAAGACCTCCTCAGCTTTCAGGGTAAACATTTCACTCTTCTCAAACTGTCCACAATGAGACTGCAAGAGATGAACGAGAACTGGTCAGGATGGGACAAGTGTGGAAACCCATTTAAGAACATGTCCATCAAAACATTGGATCTATCTGTAATTGGCTTTACTGTAAACATGGCGAAACTATTTTTTGATGCCATCAGGGGTATCAAAATACAAAGTCTTGTACTTTGTAATAGTAGCATGGGCAGATCTTCTGGTCATAACAATACGAAGGATCCAGAAAACCTCACATTCAAGGGTCTCGAGGAGAGTGGTATTAAGATTTTCGATCTGTCCAAATCCAATATTTCTGCTCTGGCATATTCTTTATTTAGTTATTTGTCATATCTAGAACATATTACATTAGCCGAAAACAAGATCAGCGACATTAAAAATAATGCATTTTTGGGTATGACAAATTTACGAACGCTAAACCTGTCCAAAAACTTCCTAGGCACTATTGATTCGAAAACATTTCTGAATCTACAGAAACTTGAGGTACTTGATTTGTCTTATAACCATTTGTGGATTCTAGCATATGAATCTTTGCAAGAGCTCCCAAATCTACGCAGTCTGAATTTAACAGGAAATGTTCTCAAATCTGTATATAATCTTGCAAGCCTTCCAAATCTGATAGAGCTCTTCTTGGGTGACAACAAAATTACAACTTTGTTTAAGCTACCCATCATTGCTCCAAATATAACAACTCTCGATCTGCAGTTCAACAAGCTAACTTCCATGTCAGATCTGTACACAATACTACAGGAATTTCCTCAAATTGTGGAACTAATTTTCCAAGGTAATGTGTTTCTGAATTGTTACAACGAGGGATATGTTATGCCTTCACAAAAACTACAAATCCTTGATCTTGGACTTACAGGTATGGAGGTGATCTGGTCAGAAGGAAAATGTTTAGATGTGTTTAACAATCTTCACCAATTAGAACAGCTCTCTCTACGTTCCAACTTGCTACAGTCACTCCCTAAAGACGTTTTCAAAGGCCTTGCCTCTTTGTTCTTTTTAGATTTGTCTTTCAACTCCTTGAAGTACATCCCTAATGGTATATTCCCTAAAAGTCTACAAATTCTAAATCTTGAATATAATTCCATATATTCAGTGGATCCAAATCTCTTTAGCACACTCACTTACATCAGCCTCTTGAACAACCAATTCCATTGTGATTGCAACCTAAGGGATTTCCAAAAGTGGCTAAATCAAACCAACATCATCTTTGATCACCCGATTGCAAATCTGACATGTGCTAGTCCTGAGGATCAATACATGGTTCCTGTTTTGACATCAAACATACAATGCGAGGATGAGGAAGAAGAGAAGTTTACTGAAAAACTGAGGCTTGTGCTTTTCATTTGCTGTACCGCATTGATCATATTACTCACTACCAGTGCCATCGCTTACATCTGTCGTCGTGGCTACATCTTCAAACTTTACAAAAGACTTACTGCCAAACTTGTGGGTAGAAAGCTTGAGGAGCCTGAACGCGACCAGTTCTTGTACGATGTATATCTTTGCTTCAGTTCCAATGATATGAAGTGGGTGGAGAGAGCACTGTTGAAGAGATTCGACTCGCAGTTTTCAGAACAGAATGTGCTCCGCTGTTGCTTCGAGGAGCGAGACTTCATACCCGGAGAGGACCATCTTTCCAACATGCGAAATGCTATCCAGGGTAGTCGCAAAACACTCTGTGTCGTATCTGAACATTTCCTGAAGGACGGCTGGTGCTTGGAAACCTTCAACCTGGCTCAATGCAGGATGCTAGTCGAGCTTAAGGACATTCTGGTGGTGTTGGTTGTGGGGAACATACCCCAGTACAGGTTACTGCAGTACCAACAAGTAAGATCTTACATCGAGAACAGAAGATACCTTCTTTGGCCCGAAGACAGCCAGGACTTAGAGTGGTTTTATGACCAGCTTTTACATAAAATCAGAAAAGACATCAAGGTTAATCAAACAAAAGGAAAAGGCAAGCATGCTGAAACAAAGCCTGAAGCAGCACATGGTCAGGCAGACACTGCAGTGTAATTATGATAATGTATTGAACACACAATGAACTGAAGGGTATTCAGCAGCAGTCCATCATGTGGAACTGTTGTAAGTACAAATGCTTTTAGCAGATTATATTTAAGGGCAGATCACCAAAGTTAGTTTTCTCCTTATTAATCACATTGAAATACACTGTGAGTTCGGTGACAGGAGGTCTTAAGAAGATCCGTTCCACTCTTAGCTTGTCAAACGATGATCGAATGTCTAGTTTCTTTACTTGCACACACACTAAGAGAGTATATGAACCCATTATATTTGTCTCTGGTTGCCTTTTTGTCTCTGAAACCATTATGAGATATCTTCCTTGAATTTCTGTATTTACTCCACCATTTATGTGATTCAAATGCTACTGATTTTTATCAGCTGAAATTAAACCTTGTTGCGATGTGGAGAATTGCATGTGTTTCTCTGAATTCACTGAACTTTGTAATGTAAACATTGCGCAATAGATACTTGTTCTTCAGAAATATATCAGCTTAAGGAAATAGTTCACCCAAAAATTTAAAAGGTGCAATATTTACTCCCTTGTCATTTTAAACCTGTATGGTGTACTTTTCTTCTTGAACACATTTTTGTAGGACCATTAACTTTTTGCCAGTTCATAATGACCACGTCTGTCAAGCTCCAAAATAGTAAAGCTTAAAAATATCCAATATATTATCTTTCAATCATTTCACAAGAGGGGCATGGGTATCTCAGCGAGTAGTGACGCTGACTACCACCCCTGGAGTCTCGAGTTTGAACCCAGGGTGTGCTGAGTGACTCCAGCCAGGTCTCCTAAGCAACCAAGTTTGCCCAGTAGAGTCACATGGGGTAACCTCCTCATGGTCACTATATGGTGGTTCGCTCTCTGGTTGGTTGTGCCTGGATGCTGTGGAGAATAGCGTGAAGCCTCCACATGCGCTACGTCTCTGTGGCAATGCACTCAACAAGCCATGTGATAAGATGCGCGGATTGACGGTATCAGACGTGGAGGCAATCGAGATTCGTCCTCCATTACCCGGATTGTCACTACGCCACCATGAGGACTTAGAGCGCATTGGGAATTGGGCATGCCAAATTGGGGAGAAAAAAAATAATTCAATAAGAATGATAATGGATCTGACAAAAAATTTATGTTGCATCAACACAAACAGCACACTTGTTTCAGCACAATGTAGCGGGTGTTTGAGGCGGTAGCATGTTATTTCATTGTCTTTTATTAAAAAAAGTATTTTTAATAAAGGCAGGACAATTCCTAGCACTCCTAAAAAAAGACATCAAAAGATGCATGTATGCAATAAACAAATTGTTTCCTTTCTGCTTTTTGAAACAACGATCTTAACATCACACTTATGAATGGCTGTTATGTCAAAAGTACTCAGAACTAAGTGTTTAGTGTTTCATAGTAGTATTTGGCACAGGGACTAAAAATGGTTCAAGGAAGTTTTTTGCAGAGTGTAACCGAAAATGAGAACAAAGTGATTTTCAATTGTACTGGAGTGAAAACTTTATTTTTCAATGCTGGTAATCGGTTAATTTCATTCTGATCATTTTTTTCATGAAACTAAAGGCCAAAGGGTTTATTCAAGTACATTTTTGGAACTACACGACTTCATGGGGCACGTAAAAATGAAACGTGTGCTTTGATTTGGAAGGAAACTGCTGCATCACACAATTGCCTGTTGTGGATGACCTTTTTGTATAAATACTACTCTTACATGCACGGTTAATTCAGATACAAGAAAACATTATTAGAGGTAAAAAGTATATTTCTTAGTTGTTTCCAAGTCTTCACTGAATTATTGTTAGATTTGATGCATTAAAACAGATTTGATGCTGCCAGGTTCTGACTGAGAAGCAAATATGTAATGTAATTATAATTGTAATTACAGTTAATTATACTTAACTGTTAATTAACTGCTTGTTATGATTTCTACACTGATTAATCCACCACACAGGAAAACAAATAACTGCTTATTTTAGCTTATTTTGGAGAGGCTTGTTTTGCCAGACCTTGTTGCTGGTTCCTCTTGTGAGATCTGGCAACACTCCAACTGGTATTTCACACACCCCTTAGCGCAGAGTACTGTCATTTAAAAAGACAGTTATTAATCATTCTTTAGTTTTGTTCTAACCAGTTACCATTTGGAAAGAAGGCTACAGAACCTCTGAACCGAAATGAATATATATTTGGCAAAAGCCATTTTCTTCAGTTTATAGGAAATTGTTTTTCTTTCTTTTTTTTTTTGGGCTGTCGTGACAAATTTCCGTGAAGTCTTGAGGCAAATGTAAATGTTTGCACACTGTAGAAGGTGGAGATTTTGGCTGACTTTGAACCATCAAAGCAACTGAAAGAAACGATGAAACGATGCAAAGTCTTAATACCAATCCGTCCAAATATTCATACCATCAAAGAAATTACTGGAGTTTCCTTGTAAAATTATTTAAAAGTTTTATAGGGGAAACATTTAAATCAGCATTAATAAAGAAAAGTGCATGACTCAAATACATACACAACACTCAAATATATATATATATATATATATATATATATATATACACACATACATACATACATGTTAATGTGAAATGTGCAGGAAAATAAACTCTGAATATGTATTTATGTTTGCATGGAATTTTGATGGCCTGTGGCAAGATATGATAAAAAAATATATATTACAAAGAGAATACAGCATGTGGGGATATGTATGCCTCTTTTAACCAGACGTTGTTTACAAATATGAACACTACTCATGAATGGTTTGGTGGCTTGATATCATGTCAATATTTACTTGGATATAAGTATTAAGAATCAACAGTTGCTTTTCCCACTTGATTGCAGAGAATGTCATTGAAGGGATAGTTGGACTAGAGTTATTCAATGTCTCATCAACTTTGTTCTGAAGGAATAGCCTATACACATAAATGATGATGTAAGCCAGACATTAAAATGCCAAGCATTAATATTTGATGGGTAATCCATTATTTTGTAGAGGGTGACAGAAATTACAATATTTACCTGATTTCGGAGCAAAACTACTGCTCAAAAAGATAACCTTAAAAAGGTGTCAGTATCTTCATTTGTATTTTACACAGAGAAGGGAAAGTCTAGTAATGAAACCAGTTGATTTCAGCACCACTTTTTGCATTATATGCCAATAGTGATAGTCCAAAAAAAGATGTTGTGGGGTGTTGGGCTGTCTATAACATCTTTTTGACCTGTAATTTTGCTTCAAATCAAAAGGCGAAATATGGACCCCCTCTTGATCACCTATGGAAAATAATAATTACTCAGTACAAAATTTTATGATTTAAATTTTGGTGCGCTATCCCTTTAATGTAACCTTCTCAATTTGAACACTAACATAAACTCTCAGATGAGGCTTTTGAATGAATGGCAATAGTAGGCACGCTGGTTTTTGGCTTGTGATATTCTACAGAATTGCACTTAGCTTTTACAGTCTTCTTAAAACAGCTAACTCTTTTGGGAGAGACAGGCTCTGCCCTCTCATTATTGTCTTTGTTTTTCTGATTGCATTTGGCACTTTCATCTGGCACGACTGGAACATGTTCTTGAGTCTCACGACTGTCCTGAACCAAAACACAATTGCCATTTACTTTCGTCTTTACATGGTTCCATGGCATTTTTTCAGGGCTTCGAGAACTTAACACTTGGTCCACTTTATCATGATTAAGTCTACAGACTTTAGTGGAGTCCGTTGTTGTACAACACTGAATGTGTGCTGGAAAGTTTAAGCTTTCCGGTAAAGCCGAATTCAGGCCATACGCCCTAATATGAGACTCGTCCTGCACAGACATATCTGACAACAACTCCTGATGCAGAAGTTGCATGGCATGCATGCTATATCCACCAGGAAAATATCTGTGATTGGCCTGCCTTGATGTTTGACTCTGTGAGCAATGATGGATGTGGCTACAGTTCATGTAACATTCGGTGTGCGTCTCACCCAGTGTGGACTGAGGCTTGTGTCCCACATTTAATTGATTGGCAACTAACTGTTTACATGAGGTATCTTCAGAACGGTTACAGGGATGGTATGTCCTTTGTCGGTCCCTTATATACCGAGATGTAGAGTTTTCACATGTGCACCTTCTTCTGTAAGTGTACGGATGAATATGTTGAAGTTCTGTATCTGGTAAGCCATTTTCAAGATTTTGGATTGGTTCTCTCAAGTCAGTGTTGGGTTCACACAAGCTTGCGTGATGCAAAACTCCATTTTGCAATTGTTCCACTTCCTCATTGGTGGCTTTTTCATCCATTCTAACATTGAGTGCCAAGGGTTCAAGTTCATAGTGCTCAAGTCCACCCTCTCTTCTTGTGTTATCCACCTGGTACTTACTTGAGTAGCAAAGCTTGCCTTGGTTCTTATTGGATTGAGTTTCAGGCACATGCTCTGCAAAGGTATAACACTGAAGTTTCTTTGGCAAAGGAATCTGTCCGCACGTACCCTGAGGACCAAGACAACGGCACATACATTGCAAGAAAAATGTTGCGAAGGCCCAACTAATGCACATGATCAACATCAGGAAGGTGCCGAGTTGGGTGTAAGCCAGAACTGTAGATGGCATCATCATTGCACCAGCTACAAAGGTGGTGAGAGCTGCCATGGCTATAGCTGAGCCCATCCTGCTCAAGGAGAAGACCACCTTCCCTTCTCGGTCTGGTTCTGGAGCAAGACGATATGCTACGCCGTAATGGACGGCAAAGTCCACGGATAGCCCTACAGCAACTGAAATTGTCACAGATTCAAGCACATTCAATTCCCATCCCAGAAGCACCAGTGATCCAACCGTGACAAATATGGATCCAGCAATGGAGATGATGGCATAGAGGCTGATGATGATATTCCAGGTTGTCAGGAGCATCACACTGAAGGCCACCACCACAGACAGTGCCATAGCGATAAGAGTGCCATGCGACAGGCTGTCCTGAAGGTCATAGAATTCCAGGTTACTTACAAACCATCCGTAGCTGAGTCCCTCAGGAGCCTCCCTCAGTTCCTCCTCAATCCAGGTGTCCACTTCTTTGTAAAACTGATGCATCTTCTCATAAGCCAATGTGAAATGGTAGGTACTTTGAAACTCGAGTACAATTGCTCTAATTGTGTCATTGATGTCAAACCTCGGCCCTGGCGTCTTGCTATCGAGGTGGTAGATGGTGCTTCGGTCGAGCTCCATAATGGCCCGTTTGATGCACAACTCGAAGACGTCTTGTTTGTAAGGGAATGTAGACTGACTACAACAGGGATAGACTGAAGCTTCATCACAGTCTTGGTTATCCATCCACTGCTTGAAGGTCTCCATGAAGCAGCTGGTAAAGTCTTGCTCCTCAGATTGGAAAACAAAGCTTTGGTTTCTCAGCTTCTGGCAAAAATTGAGAATCCACACTTGACTGGCAGGACTTGCGATGTTGAAGGTTGTGTCAAGAGTTAGTTTACCCTTGTTTTTGGGGTTCAGGGGATCTCCGTTGTCAACCGGAGTTACTCCCCAAATGATGGTGATCGGCATGTGGAGGTCTTCTCCATGGTTAACACGTTCAAACATGAAAAGTTTTTTGTACTCTGCGTCATAGCGTTCGAAGGGATGCGATGACCGGAATACTTGAAATTCGGACAGTTCGAGAGATGGAAGTTTCATTTTTGGGTTCACACATACTACATAAGCACCACCCACCGTCATGGCTAAGAACCACAATAGCCACAAGTAGCGCAATTTGATCACGACGCAAGGCAATACTTTTTCGAAGAAAATCCGCGAGGCCTCTGAAATGGCAAAAAGACACTTGTTGACTGTCTGGCACAGGTTTTTCCAAAATGTTGTGGTGCCATATGTCTGCTGGGGTTGAGACCTTGAGCAGGTGAAGAGGTTGGCCAGGTATCGCTCATGCAGGACCACCACAGCTGGCAGCCAGGTGACCATCAGTATGTAGTTAACCAAGATAGCAGTACCAGCATACACACCGAAGCAGCGAATGGCAGTGATGTTGCTCACATAGTTGGCATAGAAGGCAGCAGCCGTTGTGAAACTGGTGACAAACATCGAAAGCGCTGCATGCTGAAGCGTCACACTAACGGTTTCAGAGAGCTCCGAGTTGGGCTTGTCAAACTTGGTGTAGTTCCATACGTCGCAGAGGACGAATGCATCATCAGCACCAATTCCCACTAGTATAATGAGCGCTGTCAGATTCATAAAGGGGAAGAATTCAAAGCTGAAGACTACGCGGTACAGAAAGTATGAAACGATTAGAGAACTGATGATGGCAAACATGGTCATAAGGGTGATGAACATTGATCTGGTGTAGACACACATGACCACTAACACTATTATGATAGCTATTGCAGGATACATGGTATCTGTTAGTAGATAGTCCTGAAACAAGTTGTGCTTGATGCCAAATTCGATTCCCGTGATGGTTGTGATCCCATCCGACGAGTTCCAGTTCTCAAACTTGTCCAAGTAAATGTTCATCATTGTTTCTCCTTTCTCGGTTGGAGAGAACAGCATGCTATATTTCAGGTTCAGTGGAAGGTAGTCTGTGTTCTTTGGATTCAGGAAGTCTTTGTCCACCAAAAAGTGAAAGATCTGATACACAGCGTTGTATTTTGTACACTTTCGAGGCACGTTGCCACACTTCAGGTCCTTCTTGCGGGTGTTCGTGTCCCAGCACTCGGGGCCAAGGGTGCCGTTGTGGTAATACTTGGCACAGGAGCGCAGGATCTTTAGGGTATGAGAAACATCACGCTCTGTGATCTTTTGGCAGGAAGACTTGTTCGTGAGGACGGCTATATAATTCCCAAGCGTCCAGCTCGGACAGCAGGAGGCAGCAGTGGTGCGCTGACACAAATCCAGGTACTGCGGATGAGAACGAACCTGAAAGAGCAGACATGAAAAACAGTAAAACACCAACACACATTTCAACTGTATTAATCTGCAATTCATATAATCAGGGTTATTATTGTTTAAATGAACTATAACAAAGATTAAAAACTAACTGTGGGACATGAAATAAAAATAAAGAGGATTGCCAAAGAAACAAAATAAGCTGAAACTATAAATGTGCACTAAAATCTGTACAAGGACTTCTCATATTTTCAATCAATTCTGGATGGTCCAATTTAATTCATTTCTTGTATTTTGGTGTATTGGTATTTCTGGTCAAATTGGTGTTTGCTTTTAAAAAAAACAAACAAAACAAAAAAGCCCAATTAGACAAGTAGCAGCTGCATGATTGCACACGTAAAACAACCAATCACAGTTCATTTGTTGCATGTTTTGATTTAGTGTTATGCATGTTTTCATAACAGAAAGATAACCCTCTGTATAATTGAATTGAACAGTACGTACCCGTGTATTGTCAAAATTGCACATGGATTGTATGGCCTGTATATTCCACAAGTTCTTCCCCTCCGCAGATGCAAAGACCATTCTGGAATAACTGTCACCTGTTGAGAGAAATTGATTAAACACAAAAACAATGTTCTAACATTTTGTTCTATTGTCCTCCAGGTGGCACATCTGAGCTAATGTCACCTAGTCTCACTTCTAGGATACGTTGATTCTATAGGATGCTTCTTTATAGTTATAGACATGCATGCATGATTACACAGACCGACAGACTAAAAGACCGAAAGGAATACAAACTTACCCGGTACATCACAGAAGAAACTGTCTTTACTGAAATCCCACTCGGCTTGTCTTTTCTTTCTGTCATAGTGATCCTCTGACCATCGGCCGTCTTGGTGACTGACACAAGTAACACAGTGTTTGCAAATTAAACGATTTATTCAACAATTTATGAACAAAACAAAATTGGCAAGTACTTTCAGTGGGATCTTTACTATGTAAAGCATGCATCTCACACGCTAAACTAACGTTCCCTATATGGGAAAAGTTGTTGGATGTAGTCTGCCTTAATGCAAAAAATTCCTCAACAATTATTATGAGACAGCATGCAATTTCAGTCTGGGCAAACCCTCCTCACATTGTTGCTATTAGAGATCTGCGATTGAAATGACCTTTCTCATCTGTGCTGACAGACAGCAGGAATGCTTCTGACAGCGCATCCTGTCCCAAAAACAGGAAGTCTTTTAATCAGAGCAGACGGCAAGAGCACACGCCGAGACGTAGCTGTGTGATACAGACGCTCTTGTTCTCTTCCAGACAGGTTCTGTCATGATCTGTAATCCAGCTCACAATGATCTGGATCAGACGAGTCATGATACGGCCAACAAAGCTCTCATTACAGAGGCCGTTTAACCCTCAGATGCCAAGATTTCAGGGCGTATTGAGGATCCTCTTTTAGCTGACATCATTCATCAAGAGTTTTTCTGGATGAATAAGCACAGGAAAACACAGCTATCAGATTACAAATAGACTGTGTTACCTTTTGGCCTGCTCATCTGCGTATTTGAAGGGGTAGTTGGCCAGTGTTGCTTTGTATCCCGTGTTTTTCACCATGTTATTCCATGTTACAAGTCGTTGGCCTATTGCAGTGCCTCTTGGTTCAAAACCCTATTAAGGGAAATGTCAATATTATATGTCAAAGTACAACAGCTTTACCATCTGATACCATCTGTACTTATAAGATGTGAAATATTACTGATGCTCACCTGCAGTGGATTTGAGAAGTCCGGCAGGTCGGGCACCAGGATACCGACCAGAGCACAAACCACGATTAGCAGAGTACACACCCCCAACACCACCACCGGCCAATCAGCAATGAGCTCAGCATAACTGAAACAGAGAGGTTCATACATCAAACATCTAGTAAAAGTCAACATGTAGGATATATATATAAAACATTTTAGAACTATTTACATGTATTAACATTGATTTGTTGAACACGTGCTAAAAAAAACGGTACCGTCTCTTTAAGAAAACCAGCAGCTCTGTAAATAAGTGCATGTTAACGAGAGTGGACTCGAACGGCTTTACCTCATCCGTGCTATTCATGATTATAATTAAATGTTTATTTTTTTGTTGCATTTGACCAACAACTGACTGTAAAGGACAGATAGGATATTAAAGGAGACATTATTCAACGACAAATGTATTGCATGGATCCCGTCTTTGGGATTTCCTCTCATTGAAGTACACGGTAGCGCAAAGTGTTATGGATCGAACTTGGTGGATTAATATTTAAAATATAGTGAATGTTACATTACATTTATTTGATATTAAATATCAAATAAATATAATGTAACATTCACTATATCTTAAATATTAATTGAATAATTATATTTATTAATTTATATTGAATGTTTATTTTTAATATACTGTATATGTTCATATCAAATATAAAACAAAAGTTACATATTAATGAAATATATATTTTTAATTTAATTATGATTTTTCATACAAATATTTTGATTTACATTTAAATTAGATGTTTTAATTTTTACTAAAATAAAACATTGTTTTATATCAAATATATATAATTATTTAATATTTAAAATGAAATATTATTGATTAATTTATACTGAATGTTTCTATACATATATCATAAAATATTAACTATAGTTATATATTAATTCAATCTTAAAATGTGATTTTTATAGTAAGTATTTTTATTTATATTTAATGTTTTAATTTGTATTAATATAGAAATATGATTCAGTATTTAAAACAATATATATATATATATATTTTTTTTTTTATTGAAAAGAAACATTGTTTCATATCAAACATAAAATTAATGCATTTAATATATAAAATTATATATTTTTTCATATTACAATATTTAATTCATTTATTTTGCATGTTTATTTTTTTATAAAAATATTTTATATTTTTAATATTTACTTATATATTATATATTAAATATTAAGTAGTTACATATTAATTAAATGTTTTATTATTTATTTTTTCATTTATATTCATACGAAATGTTATTTACTATTAAATATAAAATGCATAATTAAATATATAATTTATACTTCAAATTAAATATTTATTTTTCATATTAAACGTAAAAAATAAAAAAACAACTTAAGCTATGCTAATAACAATTACAGAGTGCAGTTATTTACTTAATCAGATCACTTTTGTCATCTTGTGTCTACAAATAATTCAAAGATAGAAACAGCCGTTACCTTTTGGGAAACCGGAAGGGCCTTGGAGGGCTGAAAGACAAAAAACCCAGAGTAAAAAGGGTAAATCAGGATTACATTTAAGAGCCGAACAGTCAATTAAATCTACCTGTGAGTGGAGACATTTTTTTTTTTCATGGAAACTTCATGTGTGGCTTAAATCCCATTTCAGCTGTTTTTTAAAATCAAAACCCTCATGGGCGTTCAATACTGGGGCTTTGTGTTGAATATTCACCCATTGCACATTTGATTACAATCAGGAAATGTAACCTACATAAACACACGTAGTAAACAGATGCATTAATGACCTGTACAGGTTTGCTAAATGCATATAAAATGCAACGAACCATATAATCGTGCATCATTAGGATAGCTAAATAAACAGGCTTATAAACTTTTAAAAGGGAGTGGAAAACACTTATTAACTTCTGTTGTTGACACCAAATATGGCTAATACTAATACAATATTGGCCAAGTGTTTAATCTGTTTTAATTCATGTAAGAAAACCTTCCGCAGTCGTTTATGCATTTGCATAACTGTCAATTTTCCTTTCAGTAAGGTTATGGCTGGTTTGGTATTAGTTTTGCATATTGTTCGGCTTCTGTAGTTCACAGTAACTTTAATATAGTTCAATGTTCAATTTTAATGACATTTTCGTTTACTAATGAAAAAAAAAAAATGTTGTTACTGTATTGGGTCCCAAACAGTTCAAGACCACTCGCATAGAGGTCCACCTTATATAAAATTCTCCGCTGTACATCTGGACTTGGATATGCAGTTATACTCGTATAACGTCCCTTTTGCTTACCTTTAAAAGAGATTCTCTCACAGATAATGCTGTTAATTATAACAGGGACCTTCTAACTAGACACATTACGGAAATATTAGTTTGTCACATTTTAGCTTTTTTTAATTCCCTTTTCTTCCCAATTTGGAACGCCCAATTCCCACTACTTAGTAGGTCCTTGTGGTGGCGCGGTTACTCGCCTCAATCCGTGTGGCGGAGGACGAGTCTCAGTTGCCTCCACTTCTGAGACCGTCAATCCGCGCATCTTATCACGTGACTCGTTGTGCATGACACCGCGGAGACTCACAGCATGTGGAGACTCATGCTACTCTCACACACAAATCGCCACACGCCCCATTGCGAGTGAGAACCACTAATCATGACCACGAGGAGGTTACCCCACGTGACTTCACCCTCCCTAGCAACCGGGCCAATTTGGTTGCTAAGGAGACCGGACTGGAGTCACTCAGCACACCCTGGAATCGAACTCGCGACTGCGGGTGTGATAGGCAACATCAACACTCGCTGAGCTACCCAGGCCCCCCACATTTTAGCTTTTTAAAAATAAACAAATCCACGTATTCCATCAATAAATATCATATTATATTCCGTAGCATGTTTATTGTTTACATGCATAATTTAGAACTATTTACAAGTATTAACATTGATTTGTTGAACACGTGCTAAAAAAAAACGGTACCGTCTCTTTAAGAAAACCAGCAGCTCTGTAAATAAGTGCATGTTAACGAGAGTGGACTCGAACGGCTTTACCTCATCCGTGCTATTCGTGATTATCGTCTTTGGGATTTCCTCTCATTGTAGTACACGGTAGCGCACGGTAGCACAAAGAGTAAAGAGGATCGAACTCGGTGGATTTCGAGATCATTCAAATAAAGTTTGCGTGATCTCGGAAAATCTGTATTTTTATCCAGCCCTATTCTTCACCACATAATGCGCTATTAAACGTGATTTTTTTTTGGTTACGTTGAAATAATGCGGACTGACGGCTTCAACAGCCACGCTCACGATAGGTCTGTCTTTGAAGGTTTACAAGTTATCCTTAAAACTAAAATTCATCAATGGAGAAAACTAATGGGATTGTTTCTTACAGAACCAGACTGTTGTTCTCCATAGTAAACACCACTAATAACTAATCAGGCACAAATGATAAGGCAGCTCATCTCTGAAGAACCACAATGACAACCAATTAAAATGTTCTCTTCAACAAATATTGAAGTGGTGGGAGCAGTAGGGTCACAAGGCCAAGAGGTGGCTGTAATTTTCATCCTCATCGTCTTAAAAGGGAATCCATGGAATGCTATAATTGGTGGTTGCCATGGCACTTAGAGGCACAGATGAACAAAAGCCATTGCCAAGCATTTTTCACCACGGGGCGACTTCTGGAGAGGCCGTAAATCCCTTTTCAAGTTCAGCGGACGGGTTAACACAGCAACCAGATGTTGTAACGGCGCGGGCTTTGAAGCATCTGCATATTCTGCACTAGGTGAGTCAAATTAGACTTTAAAAACAAAGAGGTGCACATCCTTTCGGTACAATCAAGAGAAAAGCACATGCAGCCAGACGATAATCAAATCACCAAAAGCGAAAGCAAATAACGAGGACCACATTTCCTTTGCTTCCTGTAAGAACGTAGCTAGGCCAAGAGAATCTGATGATTTATAAAGTGTGCTATCAGCAAAGGTCCATGTCTGGGACTGTGGAATTCAGGGACGTGTATGAGAGACCATCCAAAAGGGGATAACACTTATGAGATATTTGGATTGTCTCACTAGAGTACAACAGCTCTTGAAAGGCATCTGGGAGTTTCTTCATGCGACTTAAACGTTTTCTATTCCATTTTTGGATTTTGGAGTGCTTAAAAATGTAATAAAACTCTCTAACCCCAACTACACACACCACTAATGAGGACTAATACTTTAAACGTCGCAAACACAGATGACAGTGCGATAATCTGTAAACCGAAAACTCGTTTCGTGGATAAATGTTGTCCTAAGAAACAGACCGAAATGTTTATGGATCAAGAGGTTAATTATAAAAGAAAATACATGGCATCTAAAACAACAAAGAGCTGACGGGGTGAACTGGGAGCTGAGGGAGTGTAGGTCAGAGGTCAATGAGGGGGCAGGAAAACAGAGATATTTTAAAAAACTTTCAAGTTCAGGCAGGAACAATTACTGTCAACCACACTTGGGGAATGTGATGGCCTACTTTACTGAAGAGATATCGCTCCGTATCGCACTGATATTCACATGTTCTTCATTCGATTATAAACATCTTTAAACTTTCAGATTAATCCAAAGTACATCAGAGTACTCCGGGTAAGGAAGGAGGTATTGCCCCAAGTGAAGGAGTTCAAGTACCTCGGGGTCTTGTTCACGAGTGAGGGGACAATGGAGCGGGAGGTTGGCCGGAGAATCGGGGCAGCGGGGGCCGTATTGCACTCGCTCCATCGCACCGTTGTCACGAAAAGAGAGCTGAGCCGGAAGGCAAAGCTCTCGATCTACCGGTCAATTTTCGTTCCTACCCTCACCTATGGTCATGAAGGCTGGGTCATGACCGAAAGAACTAGGTCGCGAGTACAAGCGGCCGAAATGGGCTTCCTCAGAAGGGTGGCGGGCTTCTCCCTTAGAGGAGCTCAGTCATCCGTGAGGAGCTCGGAGTAGAGCCGCCGCTCCTTTGCGTCGAAAGGAGCCAGTTGAGGTGGTTTGGGCATCTGGTAAGGATGCCCCCTGGGCGCCTCCCTAGGGAGGTGTTTCAGGCACGTCCAGCTGGGAGGAGGCCTCGGGGAAGACCCAGGATTAGGTGGAGAGATTACATCTCCACACTCGCCTGGGAACGCCTCAGGGTCCCCCAGAGCTGGTTAATGTGGCTCGGGATAGGGAAGTTTGAGGCCCCCTGTTGGAGCTGCTGCCCCCGTGACCCGACTTCGGATAAGCGGTTGAAGATGGATGGATGGATGAATTAAAATGTGTATTAAATAAGAACACTCACAGTCCCATGCTGTACATAAATCCTCAATTTAACTAGAATTTTTGTGAACTGTATTAAACCTGGAACATTCCTTTAAATGCATTGAAGCCTTGAAACACATGTATCTGTTCAAGTGCAGAAATGGAGAAGGCTCAGTTCACGAGTGCCGTGAGGTCAAAGGGTCGACTCTTGATATCTTCACATTCTTTGCTTTGACATGCATGGATATATGGACTCCAGGCACGGAGGCAGATTTCAACACTGGGGTCAGTAGTTACAAGCTGTCCAAGACATGTCTTCATTATCTACTGGTTTCCAAGCACAAGTATTCAGCAGCTAAACATCCGGCCAGTCACAAACGATGGAATGTGCTTTTTCTATTTATAACGTGTTTTTGCGGCGTACAATTTATTAAAAAACTTGATAACAGGTAAGTTTTGATGGGCAACTAAGCATTCCAATGTGAAGATGATTTACTGAAGTACACAGCGATAAATTAATTCAGCTTAACAGTTCTCATGTCAAGCCAAGAATTCAATGTGACTTCTATTGATCGAAATTTGTATCAAAGTGTGATAATCGGTGATTGTGATTTTTGTCATAATCGTGCAGCCTTCGTTTTTTCACATTGAGGTCATGAGAAATGTGCGTGATTTTCATGAAAATACACAATGTTGATGCAAAAAATAAATAAATGAATAAATGATTAATGAGTAAAATAGGACCAGGACATTTACTCACCCTAAAAGAATAAAAAAATTGGTGAAATCAGGATTATTAAACAACAAGCCACAGATGTTATCTTTGATGTTAAGAAGTGCAAAATGTAAGGGGGGGGGTCCTGGGTATCTCAGCGAGTATTGACGCTGACTACCACACAGTCACAACTTTGAATCCAGAGCATGCTGAGTGACTCCAGTCAGGTCTCCTTAGCAACCAAATTGGCACGGTTGCTAGGGGGGTAGAGTCACATGGGGTAACCTCCTCGTGGTCGCTATAATGTGGTTCTCGCTCTCGGTGGGGCATGTGGCGAGTTGTGCGTGGATGCCGCGGAGAATAGCGTGAAGCCTCCACACACGCTACATATCTGTATTAACGTGCTCAACAAGCCACGTGATAAGATGCACGGATTGATGGTTTCAGACGCGGAGGCAACTGAGATTCGTCCTCCACCACCCGGATTGAGGCGAGTCACTACGGTACCACGAGGACTTAAAAGCACATTGGGAATTGGATGTTCCAAATTTGGGAGAAAAGGGGAGAATAAAGAAAAAAGGCAAAATGTAACAATGTTTGTTAATGTTACGTTAATGATAATAATAATGCTGCTAAATTGCTAAAATTATTTATTATATATATATATATATATATATATATATATATATATATATATATATATATACATACATACATACACATACACATAGTATCTCACAAAAGTGAGTACACCCCTCACATTTTTGTAAATATTTGATTATATCTTTTCATGTGACAACACTGAAGAAATGACACTTTGCTACAATGTAAAGTAGTGAGTGTACAGCTTGTATAACAGTGTAAATTTGCTGTCCTCTCAAAATAACTCAACACACAGCCATTCGTGTCCAAACCGCTGGCAACAAAAGTGAGTACACTGAACAGCATTTAACGTCAGACCGGATACATGAGAACTATAAATTTTTCTGGATTAAAAAAAGGTTTAAAAAATAATGCTAACCAGTTAGCAATCAATACAGGATCTACGATTCATTTATAATCATTTGAGCCTAAAATTCTGATCCATTTTTTTGTCTTTGGACACATTGTGTCACCTACCCATATTAACCCATGATCATTTTCAGGTCACAGTATGAAACACATTCAGTTCATGACCCCAGACACAAAGCCAGACAGTACCATAACATTTCCCATGAGTCTAAAGAACAATTTCACAAGCTCTACCTTCAAAGAGCGGGCATGTGATCTGAGAGGTAGAGAGAAAGTTCGGCTCTACTGTGAGACAACACAACAAGGAAGAGAGGAAATTAAATAAGAGGACAGGAAATAGCAGATGCAGGTAAGAGGGTAAGACACCGAGAGATGGAAAGACAGATAGTCAGACAGGGTGAAATTTGAGCTCTTAACAGAGTAGTTGTTTCTGCACTGTCTAGAGTGCAGCCTAGCTTTTCTTTAGACACGCGGACAGTCCGCGTCTTCGCACGCTGTCGGTAAGAGTTTCACAAAGCAGTCGTAACGCGCATGTGTCTAAAGTATCCGTACGGGCTCGTGGTCAAAAGATATACTTTGATAGGCTTGAGCGCTTGACTGTGCACGGGTGAGCTGAACAGAACTCTAGAGGCGCTCGTTCAACAATACCTACGATTATAGTCTTTCAAATATTTGTAAATCTTTCAAAATGTTTAGCAAGAAAATAGTACCAATTTTGTTTCCCGCACGCCATTTCTTCAGCTAGAGCTACTTTGGCGTGCCTGAAACGTCATGACGTCAATGCCGCGTCTGTAATGAACATGCGAGAAGTGTTTGCATTACAAATTGTGCGGTTGGCTTGACTGATGGAGCGTTGCACTTGTGATGTAAAGGAGCGGGTACGAGTCCTGAAGAGCACACGAGTCCACACGTGAACCCAAAGTGTCATAGAAGCTCCACGGTTGTGTTTTTCATCTTGCGTTTGCATTTCACTATTAGTTAAGTTTAGGGTAGGAAGGATCCTGGGTATCTCGGCGAGTATTGACGCTGAATATCACCCCTGGAGTCGCGAGTTGAATCCAGGGCGTGCTGAGTGACTCCAGCCAGGTCTCCTAAGCAACCAAATTGGCACGGTTGCTAGGGAGGATAGAGTCACATGGGGTAACCTCCTCGTGGTCGCTATAATGTGGTTCTCGCTCTCAGTTGGCTGAGTGGGGAGTTGTGCATGGATCAAATTGTGTGGTAGCTCGACTGATAGAGCGTTGCACTTGTGTTGTAATGGAGCGGGGTACAGGTCCTGAAGAGCACGTGAGTCGACACGTGAGCCCAAAGTGTCATAGACGCACCACAAAACGTTGCGGTTGCTTTGCTAAGGTTTAGGATAGGGAAGTCAGTGTTTGCTCATTCGCGCCACAGAGTGGACATTCAACCTCAGAACTGCCGCGATTGGAACCACGTAATATCACTTTGCAAAGATGCCGGCAGTCACGTAATTTTCATGAGGCTGGACGCAATGTCTACTTGTGTTCTGAATTCTGTCTGACACATTTCAGTATGCAACAACTCACGAAACTAAGCTTGTGTAAATTGTGAAGACTATGTTTGGGACCGAATTATGAGCAATAATGACGATTGCCTTAGTAAGAATTACTAAAGATTATGTAAGCGCTATACATTCAACAATAAGAACTGTTTACACCACCATGGTTTCGGATAAAACATTTACGAGCAGCGAACTGAAAACTGTCCAGTGCAACTGCTGCAGAGATTCTCCTGAAGTCAAGTAATTTGTCTTTTTGATCTTGATAATAACTGCACCTGTAGCTTTAAAGAGTATAAAAACAAGACAGTCCTACATAAGGTTAATACATTCCAGCTGTTCCCTCAACCTTCTACAGTCTCCAGTCTGTTTAGTAAACCATAATAACAGTGCTAGACATCGGTCTAATTTGAGGTTATGACTGGGTTCTGGTTGCTTTGAGTCTTTAATCGTGGTTTATGGGATCAGGTGAGCTTTGATCTGCTCTGGGCATCTTCACCGACTCCACGGGGTTCTCATGCTCGGGCCGAGTTATACACGAAGAGCAGGGATGCGTCAACGGTGTCTTAAAGGGAGAGTTGACTCGCATGACTTTCTTTCTTGAACTTTTGAGGTCAATACACACGTTTTAACAGAAAAATGAAAGCAAGCGGTTTAATACAATTATTTGTCTCACATTTCTGCCTTTAAAATCATCCAAATATTGGCTCCATTCACTTCCATTGCAAGTGCCCCAATGTAACCTTCACTTCCACTGTAAGTGTCCCACTGTAACCTTCACTTCCACCGTAAGTGTCCCACTGTAACTTTAACCTTCACTTCCACTGTAAGTGTCCCACTGTAACTGTAACCTTCACTTCCACTGTAAGTGTCCCACTGTAACCTTCACTTCCACTGTAAGTGTCCCACTGTAACCTTCACTTCCACCGTAAGTGTCCCACTGTAACTGTAACCTTCACTTCCACTGTAAGTGTCCCACCATAACTGTAACCTTCACTTCCACTGTAAGTGTCCCACTGTAACCTTCACTTCCACTGTAAGTGCCCCACTGTAACCTTCACTTCCACTGTAAGTGTCCCACCGTAACTTTAACCTTCACTTCCATTGTAAGTGTCCCATTGTAACCTTCACTTCCACTGTAAGTGTCCCACCGTAACTGTAACCTTCACTTCCACTGTAAGTGTCCCACTGTAACCTTCACTTCCACTGTAAGTGCCCCACTGTAACCTTCACTTTCACTGTAAGTGTCCCACCATAACTGTAACCTTCACTTCCACTGTAAGTGTCCCACTGTAACCTTCACTTCCACTGTCCCACTGTAACCTTCACTTCCACTGTAAATGTCCCAATGTAACTGTAACCTTCACTTCTGCTGTAAGTGTCCCACTGTAACCTTCACTTCTGCTGTAAGTGCCCCACTGTAACCTTCACTTCCACTGTAAGTGCCCCACTGTAACCTTCACTTCCACTGTAAGTGTCCCACTGTAACTGTAACCTTCACGTCCACTGTAAGTGTCCCATTGTAACTGTAACCTTCACTTCCACTGGAAGTGTCCCACTGTAACTGTGACCTTCACTTCCACTGTAAGTGTCCCACTGTAACTGTAACCTTCACTTCCACTGTAAGTGTCCCACTGTAACCTTCACTTCCACTATAAGTGCCCCACTGTAACCTTCACTTCCATTGTAAGTGTCCCACTGTAACCTTCACTTCCACTGTAAGTGTCCCACTGTAACCTTCACTTCCACTGTAAGTGCCCCACTGTAACCTTCACTTCTGCTGTAAGTGCCCCACTGTAACCTTCACTTCCGCTGTAAGTGCCCCACTGTAACCTTCACTTCCGCTGTAAGTGTCCCACTGTAACCTTCACTTCCACTGTAAGTGTCCAACTGTAACATTCACTTCCACTGTAAGTGTCCCACTTTAACCTTCACTTCCACTGTAAGTGTAACCTTCACTTCCATTGTAAGTGTCCAATGCAAAGTGATATTACGTGGTTCCAATCGCGGCAGTTCTGAGGTTGAATGTCCACTGTGTGGCACAAAATGAGTAAACACTGACTTCCCTATCCTAAACCTTAAACCTAAACCTAACCGATAGTTCCTTAAAAAGTAACCTTCACTTCCATTGTAAGTGTCCCACTGTAACCTTCACTTCCACTGTAAGTGTCCCACTGTAACCTTCACTTCCACTGTAAGTGCCCCACTGTAACCTTCACTTCCACTGTAAGTGTCCCACCGTAACTGTAACCTTCACTTCCACTGTAAGTGTCCCACTGTAACCTTCACTTCCACTGTCCCACTGTAACCTTCACTTCCACTGTAAGTGTCCCACTGTAATTGTAACCTTCACTTCTGCTGTAAGTGTCCCACTGTAACCTTCATTTCCATTGTACGTGTTCCACTGTAACCTTCACTTCCACTGTAAGTGTCCCACTGTAACTTTCATTTCCATTGTACGTGTTCCACTGTAAATTTCACTTCCACTGTAAGTGTTCCACTGTAACCTTCACTTCCACTGTAAGTGTCCCACTGCAACCTTCACTTCCACTGTAAGTGTCGCACTGTAACCTTCACTTCCACTGTAAGTGTCGCACTGTAACCTTCACTTCCATTGTAAGTGCCCCACTGTAACCTTCACTTCCACTGTAAGTGCCCCACTGTAACCTTCACTTCCACTGTAAGTGTCCCACTGTAACCTTCACTTCCACTGTAAGTGTCCCACTGTAACTGTAACCTTCACTTCCACTGTAAGTGTCCCACTGTAACCTTCACTTCCACTGTAAGTGTCCCACTGTAACTGTAACCTTCACTTCCACTGCAAGTGTCCCACTGTAACCTTCACTTCCACTGTAAGTGTCCCACTGTAACCTTCACGTCCACTGCAAGTGTCGCACTGTAACCTTCACTTCCACTGTAAGTGTCCCACTGTAACCTTCACTTCCACTGTAAGTGTCCCACTGTAACCTTCACTTCCACTGTAAGTGTCCCACTGTAACTGTAACCTTCACTTCCACTGCAAGTGTCCCACTGTAACCTTCACTTCCACTGTAAGTGTCCCACTGTAACCTTCACGTCCACTGCAAGTGTCGCACTGTAACCTTCACTTCCATTGTAAGTGTCCCACTGTAACCTTCACGTCCACTGCAAGTGTCCCACTGTAACCTTCACGTCCACTGCAAGTGTCGCACTGTAACCTTCACGTCCACTGTAAGTGTCCCACTGTAACCTTCACGTCCACTGCAAGTGTCGCACTGTAACCTTCACGTCCACTGCAAGTGTCGCACTGTAACCTTCACTTCCACTGTAAGTGTCCCACTGTAACCTTCACTTCCACTGTAAGTGTCCCACTGTAACCTTCACTTCCACTGTAAGTGTCCCACTGTAACTGTAACCTTCACTTCCACTGCAAGTGTCCCACTGTAACCTTCACTTCCACTGTAAGTGTCCCACTGTAACCTTCACGTCCACTGCAAGTGTCGCACTGTAACCTTCACTTCTGCTGTAAGTGTCCCACTGTAACCTTCACTTCCATTGTAAGTGCCCCACTGTAACCTTCACAACCATTGTAAGTGTCCCACTGTAACCTTCACTTCCATTGTAAGTGCCCCACTGTAACCTTCACTTCCACTGTAAGAGACGCCAGACAAAAAGGAACTTCATTCCAGGTGTGTATTTTTGATAAACAATTGCAAAAACAAAAAAAATGTTCATGGAACTTCAATATTTAACATTCAATATTGCACATAACCTGATATGACCTCTCAAAAGCCCATTGTATCCTGTGTCTATTCCCAGCACAAGAGTGCTGACCATTATACAGGCACAACTGCTCAATTTTATCTGGAAAAAAACGTCTTTTGGCGAGTAGTACGATGCAGCTGAGCTGCCAGAAGCCATGTTCAGCTAAGTGGAATGGCAGTATGGCAGATCATTATAGCACTGAGGGGGTTTGGAAAGCAAACAGTTCCGCTTGACTGCATGAGTTTCTGTTTGGAGCAGAGAGCAAACTTAAAGTGTTCATCACAATCCAAGAACACTAAAGCCAGGCTAGAAAAAAACACTGGTCAGAGACTACAATTAATGTAGAGTATGTGTACGACTCATTCCCTAGCTGCCACAGAACAAATGGCAGCATTTATTGAGCATTTAAGCAAGACGCAATTCAAATTTAACATATATTTGCCCCATTCCATTAATCGCTAAAGCAACAAAATCATAGTGTAGCATATTCACAATTAGAGGTTAACCAATAGAGGATTTTGCTGATACCGATAACTAAGGTGGTGGATAAGTGATTAATCGGCCAATTGGTTTTAAAATCGATTTATAGGGTTAAAACATTTTCGTATTCTTTCCTCACCATGACGGGCACAAACGTAGAGGCTACAAGAGAAGAAAATCCCAGATGCAGTTTATTATCTAATCAAAAGATTATGCAAGTATGGCTAAAAATATATGAATGAATTTGATCAATGATGACAGATTTAGATTGTTAATCATGCATTGTTAATCATGAATAAAATAAAAAATTAAAACGATCAGCAATTGTCAGCCCAGATTTTTGCCGAAAACAAAGCAAATATCGATACCGATTAGTCAGTAAAACCGATATATGGGTCTACCTCTATTCACAATATACACAATATATACAAAAGTATGTGGAGACCTAAACACCTCACCAGGGCTGGCATACCGGGCATTTTCCCAGTGGGCCGACGCACTTTAGGGTGGATCAAGGGCGGACTGGCCAATGAGAGAACCGTGCGGTCCAGTGGGTCGGCCGAGAAATGTGCCGAATGGGCTGCTTTTTTAAGAAAACGAGGGGGAAGTCAAATATAGTTTGTGGTAATCTTATTATACCACAAATGCTGTTGATTCAGTTTAACTTGTATTAAACCCGGAATATTCCATTCATTTCAATGCTCACCTCAGTGTGGTCATGTTGGGCTGGTTCTGCAGATGCTCCTGCCATTGGTGCTGCATGCAGAAACAGCGGATGCCTTGCATGCCGCACACGCCCATGGGAAGCGCCGCGGATGGCACGCCGCTCTGAAAGACTGCACAATCCTGCTGGTTCCCGTTGCAGCAGACGGGTTGGCGCGGGGTGCAGCAAGCGCAACAATGGGGTGGCAGAGAGTTGGGTAACAGTACGGCTAGCCGCTGAGAGTCTGTGCCATGCAATGAGGACGAGGAAGAGGTGGAGCCTGACAATGATTGACATACAGTTCCATTCGTTTTAAGCCCACCGTTTCGACCCGACCACTGCGGCTGGATTTGTTCATCATTGGGATGTGTGGGGGCCCTTTTGGATGCAGACACTCCCAGGTCTTCCTCAGAGTTTTCGTTGGTGTTTGGATAACTGTTTTCATCGGCACCTGTTGAGGGTCCACCATTGTTGAGGGCCCGGAGGTCATCGGACCCCATGCTCTGGGCCATTCTCCTTCCTGCCCGTGGACCGTCAGCAAGCTGCTCAGGACTTTACTCTGTAAACAAAACACACAATCATGGTCATTCATCGAGATCTGAATCTCAAGATGGTTAGGGATTGACTCCTTTTTCATGCATCGACATTTCTAAATCGGTCTCATACATTTTTCTCAACACAACTTTGGTAAAGTCTGGCGGATGACGATGGTGGATGGCTCCTGACCCATATCTGCATGAGCAGTGACCGCACTGCTGCCACACGATTGGCTGATAAGATAATCCATTGAGGATTGTTGGCTCTGCCAACTCTGCCAATTGTCATAAACGTGAAAAAGCCATAAAACAGACAATTAAATGCAATTATTTATATGGCAATACCCATGTGACCCATTATGGAACGGTGTCAGTGAGTCTAACCAGTTCTGCATTAGATCTGATGCTCAGCCCTTTATTGTAAACTCACAAAGAACAGAACAAAGCAACTTTCAGAAGAGACGTCTGATTGAAAAGAGCAGGTTTGAACACACTGAGACGACAGAGTCAATATTATACGGCGAGCTTGAATTTCAGCCCTCATGGCCAGGAAAGTGTTTCAAAGCAATGACACGGGCTGCCTCTGCGATTTTAAATGTTTCATTGGATATTTAACTGTGGTGTGCACTTCAAAAAAAAAAGATACCAGATAAATGCATGGTTGTGATATTGGAACTCTGCCCAGACATATAGACTGACGCCAGGGTCAACGCTAACAAGTAAATCACTAACATTCACCAACGTGACAGGTGGAGACCTGCAAAACTCTGCTGGAAATGAAGATTGTCTCCGGCACACATGCCAAAAGTTTTAGGGAAAAAAACCCCACACATGGGTCCGGGATCATGAAAGATCCCATTTCATTTAAAAGTCAGCAGATTTCCCCTCTGTCGTGTTTGTGCACAAACTAAATCCAGTTTCCCAAACTTCTGCTGACACCAACAAATCTGGTTGTGTACACAGTTGAACCGCATCCATTTAAAAAAGCAAACGGATAGAGAGAGCTTTCTTAAAAAGGGAAAACTAGTGAAAACATCTGCAATGCTGTGAATTACCATATTTGATGCCCCCATGTAGGGGTGGGCGATATGCCCAAAATCCTATATCACGATACCAGTAATTTTATATCACGATATAGTTAAATTTTTCCTGAAAAATCATTATAAATGAAACCTTCATCTTATATAATTTTCCATTTATCCGACAGAGTGTGTAATGCGTACGTGTTATGCGCTGTAAACATTTCTCGTGTGGAAATTTTGCGTTACCGCGATAGAGACGATAATACAAATGTATACCGGTTGGCAAATTTCTACCGGTTTATCATGTCCACCGGTATATATCGGCCACTCCTACCTCCATGCATCCAAGACTGGACCCTAAAACATACGTGGATATTTAAATCAAACTTAAAAATGTCTGAATGTCATTGCGTTCATAGACTGTAAAAAAAGATGGCCGACGCCCCTTCGCTCTTTTCCATTGGTGAGAACTGAAGCCGCCAGTGTCCCGATATGGCGCTGACATCTTGGGACTTGAGTCTGCGCAGTTGCGATTTCGGGACCAGACCTGCGCAGTAGTGAGCAGGAAGTAAAGCCGCGAAATCAAGGCCCCGCCCTCACTCTCGCCGAATCAATCGCAAGCACACGCCCCTGTACTTTTGACTTTGGACTTATGACGGTGTGAAATAATTAATTATAGAAATTTAGATATTAAATTTAAAGCTCCAATCTCCTCAGTCCTCCGAAGATCCCGAAAAAAAGTCAGGTGGTGCTTCAGTGACTGCTTCGCTCAGAGCTGTCAATCACAGCTGTCAATCATGATGTCACAACAGCGTTTTTATAGCATCAAATAACTAAAAACAAACTTATTTTGAAAACAAACACTTGAAATGACATCAACGTGATAGAAACGACAGTAAATGACAGAAACTATCTTTGGAAAAAAGATATGTGAAGTGTAATTTAATTGTTTAGTTGGTCTCACGTCCCGTTGAATAACATGGGGAGGCGGGGTTTATGACCTATACTAGGACCAGCCACCGGGGGGGCGATCGAGACGTTTTGGCTTCACTTTTGAGGGCTTGTGCGGCACACTTGATTGCGTTAGATAACAAAATATTTGACTGCAATCAAATGCTGCTAGAGCTTTTCTTAGAACTAACTTCACAGTCTGACTTTGGTCTAGTGGTAATTCATTCGCCCATTACAAAAGAGATTAAAGGCGTCTAATCCATCCATATAAATCTATATATTTGGGGGCCTGGGTATCTCAGCGAGTATTGTGTGTGACTCAAAATAGGTCTGACTCCAACGACGAGCTTTGAATTATTGCTACATGACAAATGATTGAAATTGACAACAAACAGCATGAATAAAAAAATAAGCAAACTGTAAAAAATGAAAAGACAGAAACACTGCAATTGGTATCATTTATTCAAGCCACAGTGCATGCTGGGAATCTGAATAAGTGCGATTTATGCATGTTGTTCGCTTGACTTATTTTATAGTCTATATTTTTCATTTCAGCTGAATCGTTTTTTTTTTTTAAGTTATAAATTATCAAGTTCAGCCAACAAAAACTTGGACAATTGTGTTATCACAAAACCCTGATCTCAATCCAATAGAAAATTTGTGATGGCCACTCCAATACCTTGACTTTGTTGTCCTTGAGCCATTGTGCCACAACTTTGGAGGTGTACTTGGGGTCATCGTCCATTTGGAAGACCCATTTGTGACCGAGCTTCAATATATCCACATAATGTTCCTTCCTCATGATGTCATCTATTTTGTGAAGTGCACCAGTACCCCACAACATGATGCTGCACCTCCATGCTTCACGGTTGGGATGGTGTTCTTCGGCTTGCAAGCCTCAACCTTTTTCCTCCAAACACAACAATGGTCATTATGGACAAAATGTTCTCCAAAAAGTAAGATCTTTGTCCCCATGTGCGCTTGTAAACTGTAGTCTGGCTTTTTTATGGTGGTTTTGGAGCAGCGGCTTCTTCCTGGCTGAGCAGCCTTTCAGGTGATGTCCATATAGGACTGGTTTTGCTGTGGATATAGATACTCGTCCACCTGTTTCCTCCAGCATCTTCACAAGGTCCTTTGCTGTTGTTCTGGGATTGATTTGCACTTTTCACACTAAACTACGTTCATCTCTAGGAGACTGAATGCGTCTCCTTCCTGAGCGGTGTGATGACTGTGGGGTCACATGGTGTTTATACTTGCGTACTATTGTTTGTACAGATGAACGTGGCACCTTCAGGTGGTTGGAAATTGCTCCAAAGGATGAACCAGACTTGATATTAATGATTTCTCACTGGAGCAGTTTTAAAGCTTGTAATGGATATGTTTTTCTTATTTTTGAATGTATCTCTGCTGTGTGTGATGCTCTCGTGGTTTTTGGTTGCCAGTCTGTCACAGTGGCCTTTTGATATTGGCAACAGAACTATTAATAACTGTTTTCAATACAAAGACATGTTAGCAATTCACAATGAATGCAATTTTAATGTAATATTGATAACACTCAATAAAAAGTTAACATTAGTTAATGCATTCGGTATCTTGAACAAACAATGAACAATATATTTTTTACAGCCTTTATTAATCATAATGTTTAACTTGGAAAGTGCAGGGGACAAAAATAAACATGTCCCCAATGCTACGCATTTGCTCAGAACAATGCAGACACCGCGGCACAGAACTATGAATGCAAACCAATGCGTTGGCCACATGGAGCCTATGCCATAGGTTCAACGCAGAAGTATAAAGCAGCCTATAGGCATCATTTGCTACATGCAACATATGACTTCCTATTTTTCTTTTAATTTGATTTTGGAACATCATAGAAACGGGACATGTTCTTAACGGGTTTGGTACTCTAATAACTAGAATGCCAATAAAACCAGAGAATAATAGAGTAAATATATATATATATATATATATATATATATATATATATACAGTGAGGAAAATAAGTATTTGAACACCCTGCTATTTTGCAAGTTCTCCCACTTAGAAATCATGGAGGGGTCTGAAATTGTCATCGTAGGTGCATGTCCACTGTGAGAGACATAATATAAAAAAAAATCCAGAAATCACAATGTATGATTTTTTTAACTATTTATTTGTATGATACAGCTGCAAATAAGTATTTGAACACCTGAGAAAATCAATGTTAATATTTGGTACAGTAGCCTTTGTTTGCAATTACAGAGGTCAAACGTTTCCTGTAGTTTTTCACCAGGTTTGCACACACTGCAGGAGGGATTTTGGCCCACTCCTCCACACAGATCTTCTCTAGATCAGTCAGGTTTCTGGGCTGTCGCTGAGAAACACGGAGTTTGAGCTCCCTCCAAAGATTCTCTATTGGGTTTAGGTCTAGAGACTGGCTAGGCCACGCCAGAACCTTGATATGCTTCTTACAGAGCCACTCCTTGGTTATCCTGGCTGTGTGCTTCGGGTCATTGTCATGTTGGAAGACCCAGCCTCGACCCATCTTCAATGCTCTAACTGAGGGAAGGAGGTTGTTCCCCAAAATCTCGCAATACATGGCCCCGGTCATCCTCTCCTTAATGCAGTGCAGTCGCCCTGTCCCATGTGCAGAAAAACACCCCCAAAGCATGATGCTACCACCCCCATGCTTCACAGTAGGGATGGTGTTCTTGGGATGGTACTCAACATTCTTCTTCCTCCAAACACGGTTAGTGGAATTATGACCAAAAAGTTATATTTTTTCCCATGACTCCTCTAGATCATCCAAATGGTCATTGGCAAACTTAAGACGGGCCTTGACATGTGCTGGTTTAAGCAGGGGAACCTTCCGTGCCATGCATGATTTCAAACCATGACGTCTTAGTGTATTACCAACAGTAACCTTGGAAACGTTGGTCCCAGCTCTTTTCAGGTCATTGACCAGCTCCTCCCGTGTAGTTCTGGGCTGATTTCTCACCTTTCTTAGGATCATTGAGACCCCACGAGGTGAGATCTTGCATGGAGCCCCAGTCCGAGGGAGATTGACAGTCATGTTTAGCTTCTTCCATTTTCTAATGATTGCTCCAACAGTGGACCTTTTTTCACCAAGCTGCTTGGCAATTTCCCGTAGCCCTTTCCAGCCTTGTGGAGGTGTACAATTTTGTCTCTAGTGTCTTTGGACAGCTCTTTGGTCTTGGCCATGTCAGTAGTTGGATTCTTACTGATTGTATGGGGTGGACAGGTGTCTTTATGCAGCTAACGACCTCAAACAGGTGCATCTAATTTAGGATAATAAATGGAGTGGAGGTGGACATTTTAAAGGCAGACTAACAGGTCTTTGAGGGTCAGAATTCTAGCTGATAGACAGGTGTTCAAATACTTATTTGCAGCTGTATCATACAAATAAATAGTTAAAAAATCATACATTGTGATTTCTGGATTTTTTTTTAGATTATGTCTCTCACAGTGGACATGCACCTACGATGACAATTTCAGACCCCTCCATGATTTCTAAGTGGGAGAACTTGCAAAATAGCAGGGTGTTCAAATACTTATTTTCCTCACTGTATATATATATATATATATATATAATAGATATAAAATAAAATATAAAAGAATATAATCGCAGAATACTATTCTGAGATGCTGTTTTGGCGGCATGAGGGGGACCTACACAATATTACGCAGGTGGTTTTAATGTTGTGGCTGATCGGTGTACACACACACACACACACACTTACAGTGTTTAAATAAAAAATGACATCACTTTAAAAGTGAGCATCAAAACTTAGTCCATAAGAGGAGTCTAATACAGCAGCACTATGTATCATAAACTACCCCAGCAACAAATGGTTCTGGTTCGGAGTAAAGATGCCCCTCTGCAATAACAACATGCAGCTGAACCCCAAGGCCGAACTTCAAAGGAAAGAGGCTACCAAGGAGAGGGCACTGTAACTGGATGAAGCCGTAATCAAAGCGTTCCGGGCTAACCCTGTATCGATCGCCAACACTTCATCAAAGCTGACAAAGTCAGACCAACAACACAGCAGGCGGGGGGAGAGAAAAGCAAGAGGAGAGACGAAAAAAAATGATCACAGAAGAATGAGGGTCATAGAGGAAGGGTGGGTCATGTCAATGTCTGAGCTCTGGATAGTCGTTATGGAGGTATTTTGAAGAGTTGAATAAAAAAAAAAAGAAATGTAGTCAGATTGAAATCAGTTGTATTGTAGTTTGCTAAAGCCACTTACGCAATCGAAAAGATAACATTTACAATGTAGTTCAGCAAGATTGTAAAAATGTAAAGTGAGTAGTCGGGCATTTTAAGACATCACAGGTGTGCTCAGAACACAGATTTTGCACTTTTAAGACAGCTTGTTCATTTTATTTTAGTATTGATAAAAAAGATAGATCAATCTAAATAAAAATGCACTATTTTATACAATAATTGGACGTTTTATACATTTTTATGCTTAAAAATCACGTTGTTAGCTTAGCAACATGCTAACGTCTCTCAAAATAATAGGATTTATGGAAGCACAACTGGAGCTGCCTGTTTGAAATATTAATTGCCCAACAGATGACTACTTTACAGAGTGTTGCATCAAACAATATTTGGGCGTTTTATACATTTTTACACTTAAAAATCACATTGTTAGCTTAGCAACATGCTAACGTCTCTCAAAATAATAGGATTTACAGAAGCACAACTGGAGCTACCTGTTTGAAATATTCATTGCTCAACAGATGACTACTATACAATGCATTGCATCAAACAATATTTGGGCATTTTATAAATATTTACACTTAAAAATCACATTGTTAGCTTAGCAACATGCTAACATCTTTCAAAATAATAGGATTTACAGAAGAACAACTGGAGCTGCCCGTTTGAAATATTCATTGCTCAACAGATGGCTACTTTACAGTGTGATGAATCAAACAATATATGGACGTTTTATACATTTTTACACTTAAAAATCACATTGTTAGCTTAGCAACATGCTAACGTCTCTCAAAATAATAGGATTTACGGAAGCACAACTGGAGCTGCCTGTTTGAAATATTCAATGCTCAACAGATGACTACTTTACAGAGTGTTGCATCAAACAAGATCTTATAGTCTTAGAGGAAATATGACGCTATCCCTGATATTTTATGGGGGATCGTCTCTGGTTGCAAAGCGGACCAATCATGTAGGCGCGATGCATAGTTAAATTTTTAGAGAGGTGCATGTCAGGCTACGTCGTAGCTGTCGTAGCTATGCGTAGCCTATGCCATAGGTTTGACACAGAAGTATAAATCGGCCTTAAATCCTTGACACACCAGCCCAGATTAAACTCTAGTATGTATGCGCCCATACTCATGACCATGGCGAATTTGTACCCACCATGCACTTGAGTACAAAAAGTCGAGTAAAGTCAAGACTGACTTTCAGCACAATTGTTGGGTTTTCTCTGTGGATTCTTGTGTGTAAGAGTTTTCCAAAACTGTAGGGACAGCAAATCTCCACAACGCCAATCTGAGATTAGGGCAGACAGTTCCTGGCTGCTTCCTCGACCCCCAGAGTCTCACATGTGTTTTACTGCGCTGGAGGAACATCAGTACACGCTAAGCAAATTATGGACTAGCTCAAAGCGGAACAGTCGGGAACTCTTTTAAAGAACTCTATAAAATGTTTAGTCCAATAGTAAGAAAAGCGTATTGAGAGTGGTGGTGAATTAAATCCAAGCATTTAGATCTAGCATTGTTGCTTTTTGTTTAACATGCTAACACACAATTGCAGGTGCAGCTGCAGATGCATGCCATGCGTCAGGCGCAATTCATATGCGGTCCTAACAGGCTTTTGTTCTGCTAGAAAAATGTGAATCCATAAAAGCAGGGAGAGATGGCATTTTTGGCTGGAAATGAAATAGGAGAGGTTTCCCAGCACTGTGTTCCTGATTTACATTCCTCATACGAGTGTTGTCGGCTGACGGCTTTCAGGTGCAATAGAGAGCAATGACTCTGTTCTGTATCGGACAAAGGATCATTTAGTTGAACTTTTGAGCTGGTTTATCTGATTTGTTGTATATGATTGGCTCATCTTCTTATCGGAGGCCTGTGCAAGCCAATGACATGCAGGGGCGGAGCCAGGAGTTTTTCCAAAAGGTTGGCCAGGCAGGGGCAAGTGACCAGTCTGTGGTGGCACAGAAATGTTCGGGCAGCATATTTATATCGTCGGACTTTGGAGGCGGGGCTGGAATACAATGACACCTGGGATGGAGAGGTTTGGTGACATTGGTTTGTACATTTGTACAGAGATGATTTCAGCTCTAACGAACTGAATTGTGCCAAAAAAATGACTAATACAGCAATTGTGAGTGGGGTGGCCAATGGGGTGGCCAGGCTTTGGTCCATGGTGGCCACGGCCACCCCTGGCCACCCCCTAGCTCCGCCACTGGGGACGGAGACACTGACACCCGGGACGGAGAGGTTTGGCAACCTTGGTGTGCACACATGTTAAGTTTGTACATTTGTACAGAGATGATTTCACCACTAAAGGTCTAAATTGTGCCAAAAAAATGACTAAAACAGCAATTGTGAGTGGGGTGGCCAAGCTTCGGTCCATGGTGGCCAACGGCCACCCCTGGCCACCCCCTAGCTCTGCCACTGCTGGCATGTATTAAATTATTAAATATTACAACATTTACATTTTCATAGTCATTTAAAAGACAAATTAGATCCATTTGAGTAAACTATGGTCATATCCTTGTAGTGATAGAGAGACAAATTGGTCAAATTGATTGATCAGCCAATATGGTTATATTCTAGAAGATACAGGCCAATAACTGGCCATTTTGAGAATCTCAAATTAGCCAAAAATTGGGTGATTCTACAAACAGATTAGTCATTTCATTCTTGGCCAATTAGATCATAATCTAGTAGTTATAGACCAATATATTGAAATTATTGGCTAATTAAAGATTAAAATGATCAGTTGATGCCAATAATCTCTAATTGACCAAATATTGTGCGATTGGACAAACCAATTAATCAGTCTATTCTTGGCCAATTAGATCATAATCTAGTAGTTAAACTAATATATTGGCACATTTCTGGCCAATCTGAGATTTAGATTATTGGTTGTTGTCAATAATCTGAAACTGGCAAAAAAATTGGGCTACAACCAAGACGATTAATCTGTTCGTTTTTGGCAAGTTTGATCCAGTTCTAGTAGTCATGGACCAATATATTGGCCAAGATGATTAACTGGTTGAATTTTGGCCAGTCTGAGATTGAGATTAACAGTTTGTTTTCAATAATCTCAAATTAACCAATAATTGGGTGATTGGAAAAAATGATTAATTATTTGCCAATTTGATCATATTCTAGTAGTTTCAGGCTGATATATTGGCAATTCTCTGGCAATTTAAGATTCTGTTGCCAATAATCTCAAATTAACCAATAATTAGCCAATTAAAGCTTAGCCAAACTGATCATTTTTCAGGCCTGTTTATTTTTGGCCAATTTGATCATATTCTAGTAGCAACAGACCAACAAAAGGGTCCAGACAGACTGAGAGAGCTGGTTAAGAAAGGAGCGATCATAGTGAAGGATGACCAATTCATTGGCCAAGATGATTAATCAGCCAATTTTAGGCAAATCTGAAATCATCGGCATCAACAGACATCATGCCAGCTTGGCCAGAGAACAGAAGAGTTAGCTCTGTGTCAAGTCGATTCCATCTCTTTCCAATGTTTAGTGAGTTTGAAGTCAATTTTGTGTACATATCATTTGTTATCATTATTTTATATTAGTATTCCATAGTATATAGTACCACTGCTGAGTGGTGGTGGCGTAGTGGGCTAAAGCACATAACTGGTAATCAGAAGGTTGCTGGTTGGATCCACACAGCCACCACCATTGTGTCCTTGAGCAAGGTACTTAAAGCTGCGTACACACTGCCTGCGACATCGCGCGAGACAGCGACACCATCCCATTCATTTTCAATGAGAGCACAGTGACTTCCGGCGACACAAGCTGTCGCGACCGTTGGCGACTAGATGTGGGCGTGTCCAGCGACGCGACAAAGTTGAGACAAGTTCAACTTTATTCAAATGAAGAGTGACTAACGGAAGCGACAGCCAATAGGAGAGAAGACGGGAGAGCTCACGTGATCCTTCTCTCTCTCTCTCTCTCTCTCTCTCTCTCTCTCTCTCTCAGCTCCTGCAGTAACGGAAAGATGGATGAAAGGCTAATTCTTGCTGTTAGCAATTTTCCAGTGCTCTATGATATGGATATGGTATATCCAGCCGCAGCTCTTGCACCAGCCAGTGGTACTCGCCGTGCTGACTCCGAGATTGAATGGTTTAGTGGACCCAGACAGACCGGCGTTTGCGTTTTCGCCGCAGATAAACCGCCGCTATGGCAAACAGCACACCTGGTTTCTCATTCATCTTTGATATAAAGCATTTTATGTACTGATTCCATTTATATTTAGTCTTTTCCCTCCAAAATGTTTGTTTTTAGCGGCAAGAAAAGAGATTCGCTGTCAACAGCAATGGAATGACATCCGTGAATGTCATTTATAAACGTTACTAGGCAACCAGTAGTGGGAACGCCCACTAGCGACTTCACCGGCAGCCACTGGTGACCTGCAGCGACAAAGTCACTGGCAGTGTGAACGCAGCTTAACTCCAGGTTGCTCCGGGGGGGATTGTCCCTGTAATAAGTGCACTGTAAGTCGCTTTGGATAAAAGCGTCTGCCAAATGCATAAATGTAAATGTAAATATAAATATAAATGTATTAACAAACTTTACCTCCTAAAAAATGGTTTGTCTGTATGGACATCCCTGCATCTGATTGGTCAAGAGTAAAGAGCGGGAAATGTGTCTAGTTTGATCCAAAATCCTGGATCCTTCTGCCAACAAAAGGGTCCAGACAGACAGACAGACAGAGAACTGATGAAGTAAGGGCAGATCACAGTGAAGGAGGGCAACTGTCTATTTCAGCGTTTGTTCGGCTCAGTCGTTGAGGAATGGCCCAAATGCGGCAACATCCATATGAGATCTGGCTGTGCATCAGCAAACATCAAGCGACTCTGTAATTCCATCTTTTCTCCCTCCGGTGGAGTTTGGGAGGGTTATAGAGAGACAGAGCGGGCCGAAGAAGGGAGTATGTCTGTCAGACGCAGTCTTCTGGACTTCCACACACTATTTGGAAAGTAGATGTCAAATTTCTCCCAGGGCCTCAGATTCCTCAGAGTGTTGGTGCATGGACCAAAGGAATTCTGACATTATGTCTCAAGGCCAGAATGAAAAGAAACAGTGCTCTGACTGTATTACAACACAGTGAGCTATAAGAAATATGCAAAAATCATTTATATATTTATTTATTTTTGGGTGGACCACACATACCAAGGTATACAGCTCAAACTTTAAGGGCTAATAATTAATTTACCTAAAATATATCTAAGGGCTAAAAAAATATATCTATTAATGCCCTTCTATCTCATTATCAAACTTAATCCAATGACAATTAAAGGAACGTTTCTTGTTCAAAAAAAGTCCCATAAAAACAAAATGACAACTTTACAGTTCAAATAACACATTTTCGTACATAAGAATTAAACTATGTTGGTCACACTTTAGGAGGAGGTATTGCCCCAAGTGAAGGAGTTCAAGTACCTCGGGGTCTTGTTCACGAGTGAGGGGACAATGGAGCGGGAGGTTGGCCGGAGAATCGGGGCAGCGGGGGCCGTATTGCACTCACTCTATCGCACCGTTGTCACGAAAAGAGAGCTGAGCCGGAAGGCAAAGCTCTCGATCTACCGGTCAATTTTCGTTCCTACCCTCACCTATGGTCATGAAGGCTGGGTCATGACCGAAAGAACTAGGTCACGAGTACAAGCGGCCGAAATGGGCTTCCTCAGAAGGGTGGCGGGCTTCTCCCTTAGAGATAGGGTGAGGAGCTCAGTCATCCGTGAGGAGCTCGGAGTAGAGCCGCTGCTCCTTTGTGTCGAAAGGAGTCAGTTGAGGTGGTTTGGGCATCTGGTAAGGATGGCCCCTGGGTGCCTCCCTAGGGAGGTGTTTCAGGCACGTCCAGCTGGGAGGAGGTCTCGGGGAAGACCCAGGACTAGGTGGCGAGATTACATCTCCACACTGGCCTGGGAACACCTCGGAGTCAGAGTCAGAGCTGGATAATGTGGCTCAGGATAGGGAAGTGTGGAGCCCCCTGCTGGAGCTGCTGCCCCCGCGACCCGACTTCGGATAAGCAGTTGAAGATGGATGGATGGATGGTCACACTTTACAATAAAGTGCCATTAGTTAACATTAGTTAATGCATTATGTATAATTAACTAACAATGAACAATATATTTAAGACCGCACTTATTAAGCTCTGTTACTTTTAGCTAATAAAATTACAATTGTTCATTGTTAGTTAATGTTATTTCATATTGCATTAACTAATGTTAACAAATACAACCGTTTTAAAAATGTATTAGTCAATGTCGTAGTTAACATTATCAAACATTAATTAATGCCGTAAAAGTATAATTCATTGTTAGTTCATGTTAGCTAATATTAAAAAACGGCATTTTATTGTAAAGTGTTACCAATATGTTTTAACGTGCTGTCGATTTAACGCTTTAATATAGTGCTATTAATTAAAGGTAGAATATGTAACCATTTTCATGTGATATTCGCGTTTTATGCTTGTAACGCAACTTAAAAAATTAGCCCTTCCCGGACTTCCTAGGTTGCCTATTAAAGCCTGTAGACTGATTTTCATGCGAAGGTAGCGGGTCGCTTTTGCCGAGAAAATCCAAAGGATGCAACGATTATGCGTGCTCCCGAAAGTCTTGCTTCAGACAGTAATAGCTTCTCTTCCGCTATTCAACAGCGACAACAAACTGCAACACTAGGTAACGTTATCTTAGAGATGAATCCAGCAAACGTCCGGCTCCCAGCACAACATCAACTCCTAAACAAACACAGAGTAAGCCAAACACGACACACACTGACCAAAACAATAACACGAGCGCTAGCTGTTAGCTACTAGCTCATTGTGCTGCACAAAGCAGTTGTTCATGGTGATTTTACACAAGTGTAACAGTTAAATTGGCCTCATTGTTTTAGAAGCTTTCCAGTAGATAAATAAATTGAAGCTTTCCAGCAGAGTATCGAGTTAACGTAACAAAACGTACCATCCTCCATCATGGATCAGTCCAGCGCACTCTCCCTCCCATTGCTCGCCGGTTTAGATAGCGTTCATTTGGTCGAACCACTTCCACTTTTCCTTGATGTTTCTGCAGTCACTTACGTTTTGTTTCGTACATTTCCCCTACACTGTTGGTAGGTCGCTGGTAGCCGTGTGCGGCCAACAGCTGAGACACTTCCTGAGAGGCTCTATCGTTTCGCTCATCACTAACGAGTGGACCGTCTGCACCTCGTTTATTGACCATGGCGTGGTTTTGCGCACAGACATTTTAATTCACAATTCGAAAGTCGTGTGAAGAAATGATACTGCTATGACTGTAGCTAACTATAAAACTAGCGGGTTGATGCCGCGTGTCCCAAAACCAGTAACGCTGGTAGTGACAATTCTCCCTGACCAATCAGAGATCTGCAGGATTTTGACGTCACATTTAGTATCGGCTCGGCTCGCTTGGAACCTCGACCGAGGTGGTACTAAAAAAAGCATCAGGTATCAGCAGAGACGAGTTGAGTCGAGTTGTACCGTGCAGTGGAAAAGCCCCATTACATAACTGCAAAGCATGTGAAATATAGTGACATAAGAACTGATCGGTGTCATTTTAGCTAGCATGATCTCGCCTGCTAACATTGTCGAATTGTAAGCTACCTTGCTTCGTAACTTTCAAATAATTCCAACAATCTTCTCTTTATACTAAAAGTCAGGTATACAGGATCAATTTAAGCAAATACGCTGGTTTCTCGCTAGTATGTAGCTGTATGTGTGTATCAGTATGTGCGTTAGTTGATAAGTAGTTTTAGTTTAGTCGCAAACTTGTAGTAAAACAATCATAACTGTGCAATTTTAATTATGCTACCTCATCTGTCAGCCTGATGCCAGTGGATCACGTTCAGCCTCTTTGTATGTTACATCATTGTTTTGGTCGATGCTCGCTTGCGTCCCTATGGAGTGTGTGCACGAGCGCGAGCAACAGGTAGCTGCTGCAGTTCACGTAACGGCCACAGGTGTCACTGTGGAGTGTGTGCACGAGCGCGAGCAACAGGTAGCTGCTGCAGTTCACTTAACGGCCACAGGTGTCACTCTGGAGTGTGTGCACGAGCGCGAGCAACAGGTAGCTGCTGCAGTTCACTTAATGGCCACAGGTGTCACTCTGGAGTGTGTGCACGAGCGCGAGCAACAGGTAGCTGCTGCAGTTCACGTAACGGCCACAGGTGTCACTATGGAGTGTGTGCACGAGTGCAAGCAACAGGTAGCTGCTGCAGTTCACGTAACGGCCACAGGTGTCACTATGGAGTGTGTGCATGAGCGCGAGCAACAGGTAGCTGCTGCAGTTCACTTAACGGCCACAGGTGTCACTATGGAGTGTGTGCATGAGCGCGAGCAACAGGTAGCTGCTGCAGTTCACGTAACGGCCACAGTTGTCACTATGGAGTTTGTTCATGAGCGCGAGCAACAGGTAGCT
>NC_068305.1:39937519-39950019 GCF_025860055.1 Xyrauchen texanus
GCTGATACAGAAAGAAATCCGGATTCTGCATATTTAGTCCTGCATTTCAAAAGAACGGCTCAGGTGTCCGGACACGTCGGGGTTTGTTTCATGCTTATATGTATTACAAAAATGTCACTTACAGAAGAAACAAATGCATATTTCAGACATGTGGAATAGAGATTATTGGAGCACATCGTCACAATGGTTTGATCCTTTTACATTTCAGCATTTTAAAGAATTGCATTGTGCTTTATAGTCGTTTAACTATTTAAATTGAGCTTAAAAGCTCATTATAGACTGTTTGCAATGCGACAACTTACCCAGAGTCAGTAATTAGCGAGGACTCGGGGTGAAAATTCCACTGAAAGTGACAAATATACCCCTAAAAATTGCCTCCTTAATGAAATTCCTCTTATTTCTTACTTATAACGTCAAATATATTTTCTAATTTCGATTCTAGGCCTAAAATAATAATTATAGCATTAAAATGACTTAATGTTCATTTGGATTTATAGGCAACATCTTAACTAATTATTCAGATAAAAAAAAAAAGTGTAATAAATTGATAAATATGCCTTAAAAATGGCCCCACATAAAGGCAAACATTACATAAAAATTTTAAAAATTAAAATAAATGCCCCTGAAAAACAACCTCATCATGCACCTTAATGGAAAAGTTTAATTATGAGACTCAACTTACCCCATATGGTGTGACAACATGCCCCACTATGTCTCAAATGATCAACGTGAGCTAAAATAACTATGTCTTACCCCTGGAAAATTATGGTTGACATGTTCAATGACTCCAACCTACCCTAAGAAACATTCACCGGAGTGAAAAAGTGTGACAACTAGCCCCGGTCTCCACTATAACGCTGATCTGTGCCACATAAGCTCCACCTAAAAACTCTCCCTGTTTATATGAATAGGCGAGGGTCATTCCAAAACACTCCCGAATCCAAATTTGTACAATAAATGGGATGTGCGTAGTGCTTTTGGCACACAAATATTGACGTTAAAACTGAGAAGCGCATTAGCTTAAGCCAGATTTGGATTTATTAGATGATAATATGCGTATGTGTGTGCGTTTAAGATTTATTAACATTAAAATTTGTTGTAAAATGAATGAGAGTTGACTGAAACATCCTTCGCCCAGAAAATGCCTGCAATGAATCCTTCATGAGGTCAAACTAAATGAACGTCAATGACATCAGGAGTTCGTTTTACAGCAGGAATCTCAAAGGACGTTACACTGTGACTTTCACAGGGGCTAGCAAAGGTAGTGTGGGTGGAAAAGGAAAATTGAAAAAAAAAAGAAAGAAAGCTACAAGGACGAGAAATAGGAAAAATACCAAGCCTGAAGTCTCCTCCCAAACCACCCCGCACAAACCGGTTTTCCAGAACTCCGTAGCTAAACTTGTCCCATGCACCGAACGATATCTATTCTCAGTGTGGTGTCATGAAAATGTGTGAAAACTCATTCACACATTTTCCACATCAACTCAGGACACTGTAGCTCTGTTCCAAAACCCAATGAACCCCTTCACAGCGAAGAGACAACGTCGTTCAACGTGGTGAATTTGGATCAGGAAACGTTATTCCACATTCAACCACTAGTTGTGCTCTAACACTACAACATCCCACATTAACTAACGCTAGCCCGCAAAAACTCTCAACAAACCTGCTTGCAGCCATTCCGGTTTCTATGGTAACAGTGACTTCTCTGATTGGTGGATTTCGCTTCAGGACTGCTGCTAGTACATTTACATTTAGTCATAGGACAAATCTCAGTTGCCACCGTTTCTGAGACCGTCAATCCGCGCATCTTATCACGTGACTCGTTGTGCGTGACACCACGGAGACAAACAGCATGTGGAGGCTCATGCTACTCTCCACGATCCACACACAACTCACCACACGCCCCATTGAGAGCGAGAACCACTAATCGCCACCACGAGGAGGTTACCCCATGTGACTCTACCCTCCCTAGCAACCAGGCCAATTTGGTTGCTTAGGAGACTCACAGCATGTGGAGGCTCATGCTACTCTCCACACGCCCCATTGAGAGCGAGAACCACTAATCACCACCACGAGGAGGTTACCCCATATGACTCTAGCCTCCCTAGCAACCGGGCTAATTTGGTTGCTTAGGAGACTCACAGCATGTGGAGACTCACGCTACTCTCCACGATCCACATGCAACTCGTCACACGCCCCATTGAGAGCGAGAACCACTAATCACCACCACAAGGAGGTTACCCCACGTGACTCTAGCCTCCCTAGCAACCGGGCTAATTTGGTTGCTTAGGAGACTCACAGCATATGGAGGCTCATGCTACTCTCCACGATCCACACACAATTCACCACACGCCCCATTGAGAGCGAGGACCACTAATCACCACCATGAAGAGGTTACCCCATGTGACTCTAGCCTCCCTAGCAACCAGGCTAATTTGGTTGCTTAGGAGACTCACAGCATGTGGAGGCTCATGCTACTCTCCGCGATCCACACACAACTCACCACACGCCCCGCTGAGAGTGAGAACCACTAATCACCACCACGAGGAGGTTACCCCATGTGACTCTACCCTCCCTAGCAACCGGGCCAATTTGGTTGCTAAGGAGATCTGGCTGGAGTCACTCAGCACGCCCTGGATTCGAACTCGCGACTCCAGGTGTGATAGTCAGCGTCAATACTCACAGAGCCACCCAAGCCCCATTACAGCTACAACTTTAACGTTATCGCTATTTTATTACACGCTGCTTTGGAATACTTGACTCCGATTGGTCAATGGCGGCATCTAGCGGCCTGATATCTCTGAGTTACACCCGCACAGCCAGGGATTAAGACGGATCAGACCGCTCATCAGGCAGCCATCGTTACTAATTCTCGGATCACTGAGCGATCTCGTCGAGTATGGGCTCGTGAGCGTTTATTTATTTATCTGGTTAGTAGCCATGTGACATAATAAAGTCAGCTGGTTTATATCACAAAATTAACCCCTTCAGGGTTATAGAAGAACTTGTCAGGGTTCATTTTGATAACAAACGGCCGACTGTGCATTATCAGTTACTTAAGGTGAAAAAAGCCACAAGTAATTAGCAAAATAATTAGAAAAACAGCCCAATATCTGCGATATATTGCTCTTATCGCTATATTTATTTTTTACTTCCAGAAGGTCAATCGTTCAAAAGGATGAATGTTTCTACATCATCATCAAAAATCAAGCGTTACCAATAAAAGTAACTGGCAATTAAATTAATTAATAATTTTACGATTTTACGAGAAAATGTATAAATGGCCAAATATCAACCGATATAACGCCATTGCTCATTTCTACTCCCAGAAGGCCAATCTTGTATCATAGTTAGCGCTATGTTATCCCAAAAACACGAATGGTTGAATTATTGAATAATTTTACGATAGCAAAATCGTTGCCGATAATTTCAAAATGGCCAAATAACACCAAACCTTTCAATTGCGGACTATAAAGAGTCCATTTCTGGCTCGGTAGATGAAAGTAAACTATAGCGGGTTAAACTTCTTTAGCGGTGAATGGCACAGCACAGCAAATATTACTTTTGCATTTCCATTTGCTCCAACAGCCAAAGACAAAATAAAGGTAAAAAGGACTTTTCAAAGGGGGTTAAAAATAGAGAGAGGTCAATGACGACAGTCCGAAGAGAGAAAGATGCCAAATTTACATTCACTCCCTCAGCGGCTGTATTTAAACCCCCATCACAGCAGAGCTGACTAGTTTTTAAAATGAATTCCAGGGTGATATCACAAAAAATAATGTTATTAATTGACACTAAATACAAAAAAGAAAAAAATGCAAAATGTAAAAACAGTTTGCCAGATTTCAGCTGCTAAATAAGGCAAAAATATGCCATCACAGTTTGTGAAAAGGGTCCATTGTGTTCGATGACGAATCTGCAATCCGTTCGCGGAGAAGCACCGTTCTCGGGTGTCAGATGTTTTATCTGAGGTCCAGTTGTATAGAGCAAGTAATTAATGTGGCTTAAAATGGGAGAACGGAGACGTTTTCAAGTCAAAAACACGCTAACGGCATGTCAGACAATCCAGTCTGTGACGGGAGGGAAGAAACGGAGAATATTTTGTGGTTTAATGGGCTTTAAGTAGTTTTCCAAACATTGCTAAGTGTATATCCTGCCTAGGAGATTTATTGGGGGAACCCGAACACACTTTTTCAATAATAAAAAGAGAACTCGACAACACAACTCTACCAGCTCGAGAGAAAACCTCAATAATTACTCTCAGTTTGTGCTTGGTTTTTTTCCCGCCCATTTCTGAAGCGCTTACCGGTTCTAAAGAATGAAATGTACTTAGAAGATCCATTTTTCCCAGTCCGTCATTGTTGTGAGGTGGCTAAATATTTGCTCTTCCCAGCTTTTGGATGTTGGGATGAGAAGAGCCTCTTTGTAGCGAGAGGTCAGAGGCCTCCCGTCTCCTTCCTGGGACCAAACTGGAGATCTTTCTTTGAGAAGTCTTCCAAGCAGGAGAAGTCTTTGAAAACAGCTTGAGCAAAACTATCAAACATAAGCCAAACAGAATTTCCTTTTGCTCCAAAAATCCTGTAAAGCAAAGCACTTTACTGTTTGCAACGTCTACGAAAATCATGCGTTTGGTAGTTATTTTTAACTATACTGCCCAAACCTACTGATGCAGCACATTTATTAACTAAATAACTCTTTTTAAAAGTCCTCCAACAAGCTACACAACTCAAGCCTCTCCAGTTATCGACATTGGCATGAACAACAATCACCATGAATCCCAAGCATCATGGGATCTGTATCGCACAACAACCCTGTCATTAAGACAATAATCTAGAGTTTTATCAGACGCCAGGGCCATCGTGAAGTTTAACAAGGGCTAGATGATCAAAGGACATCCTCGTTAGGGCTGGACTGGTAATACCGGGCATTTTCCCGGTGGGCCAACGCACTTTGGGGCAGATCAGGGGCGGACTGGCTCGGGCCAGTGGGTCGGCCGCGAAATGTGCAGAATTGCCCACGACAAGCAAAAATGAGCCGCCGCGTTATGCAGAACGGATCACAAAACAGCAGCGTGATATGCAGAAAAGGACAGTGAAACCCCCCACCCCCACACACACACACACACACACACACACACACACAAATCACGAGTGCAACGGCTGATTATGACTTTATAAACCGCTTTTCCGCTCTGTTCCTTATACACTGTTATGTTATAATTTCGAAGCACTTTTAACCATAATGCATCATTTAAATATACCATTTAGCGCTTGTATTACAGACACACCTACATATATATACACTTATTCCAATGTAAATAATATTTTAATGATAAACTTAAATAAAAGACAACAACACACACATGACGGACATGTCTGTAAACGATCTCTCCCGCACCATCGCCCGCAATCGGCCTTTATTAGCCTGATAAGGGACCGGGTGTGTATAATCACCCGCCCTGCCACAAGCGTCTAAAAAGGAAATGCTGCGCCGGTATATTCTGTATTTAATGCATCCTTTATTAAAGTTCAAATAATAAGGAAGCGGGCTGTATAAATAAGCACAAACTCCGAAACTGGCATTTGTCTGCGGTCAGAGCCGCTTATATGAGTCGCGTGAAAAACAGCGGCTGATACACTGTCCCGCGCGGAGACACTCATCACTGGCGCACGCTCACTGCAGCTAGATTATAACGTGATTGCTCGCGACATAGTGAATTATAATATGAGTGTCACATGTGTATCTTATGCTGAAGAAAATCGGCGCTACGCAGCTCTATAAAGAAGAAAGAGATTGTTTTTTGTGAGTTAAAGATGGATCGAAATCAAGTGAACAGAAAGGCGAGAGGGGTGCAGTCTTACCCCATTATACAATGCAAACGAATATATTTTGATTTGTCTTTTTTGGTTTGTTTTCTAATATAAATATCTAAAACTCCTGATGTACATTTACTTTAGCAGCTATACGCAGAAGAAAACAATTGTTATCTGAGAATTTTGAATATAATATTGAATTTAATATTTTTATATATTAAATATTATATCTTTCATGACGGAAAGAACTAGGTCGTGAGTACAAGCGGCCGAAATGGGCTTCCTCAGAAGGGTGGCGGGCTTCTCCCTTAGAGATGAGGAGCTCAGTCATCCGTGAGGAGCTCGGAGTAGAGCCGCTGCTCCTTTGCGTCGAAAGGAGTCAGTTGAGGTGGTTTGGGCATCTGGTAAGGATGCCCCCTGGCTGCCTCCCTAGGGAGGTGTTTCAGGCACGTCCAGCTGGATGGAGGCCTCGGGGAAGACCCAGGATTAGGTGGAGAGATTACATCTCCACACTGGCCTGGGAACGCCTCGGGGTCCCCCAGTCAGAGCTGGTTAATGTGGCTCGGGATAGGGAAGTTTGGGGCCCCCTGCTGGAGCTGCTGCCCCCGCGACCCGACTTCGGATAAGCGGTTGAAGATGGATGGATGAATATTTTTAAATATCGAAAAATCCTTAAAACAAGATACATTTACCTGAGAAGCAACTTTATAGTTTATATACTTTATAGAAATAGTGAAAAAATACACATCAAAATACACTTATATTTAAGATACATTCTCTTAAAGCAAGTCGAAATATCTGATATGTTGCTTCTCAAATAAATGTATCTTATTTTAAGGATTTTTAGACCATTTTAAATGGAAAACAAGACAAAAACATGATTTTTTGCAGTGAAATTTTTAATGAATTAAACAATAAAAATCAAAGTCGTTTTTTCCCCTTTAATTCAGTGAATGTCATTTAGAGTTATTTTTAAAAGATGATTTTTGTCCTATTTATTGTTAGCAAGCACGTTTAATGCAACCGTTTAATTCGGGACACAAGCTGTGTATAATCGGTTAAGAGTTAATGATTAATCGTCACCGAAAAGTCAAATAATTGCGCTAATAATCGCTAATCGATTATTAAAATAATCGTTAGTTGCAGCCCTACTCGCATACACAGAACCTGGAAGTGTCGCTTTCATCCATATTACACATCAGGCTTTTTAACATTAATGTCATGCTAATGTTTACACTCTGGGTAGTGTTGTTCCTCTATGGAGTTTGGGTTAGGGGTTGAAGGTGTGAAAACAACGTTTTGGATTAACATGGAACAAACGCCACACTGGGAAGTACAAGGACAGGTGGGAAACATCTCATTGGTGGGTGCATAACTAGCACGATTTCATAGAAATGAACTTGTCCGTATTGGTACGAGTTCACCATCTTGTACTATTGAGACGCATTTTCGTGAGATCCGTTTGGCCTTTCCATCGGTTTGTATTCGCTTTTGTTTAGCGTTTATTTTTGTGGAATATTCTCATCTCGGTGTTTAGTGCCCGGCCAGTTTCTGTAATCTTCCCTTTGACCCTTTGAAGCATTATTAACAGCTCTGAAGTGGGCAGAAGAGCGCTGACCTCTGCTCTCTAGGGGTCGGGAGGTCTGTGCGGGGAGCTTCAATTATGCTGCAAGAGTCTTGATGTGGCATTTGAAAACTCTGGGAGGTGTGTAACACTTTCCCCCCTTTTTCTCCCAATTAAATACATTTTTCATCCCAACAAGAGGCCTGTTTATGTACAGACGTTGTCGAATTGTGAGTTATTTTTCTAAAAACTGATGTTAAACGTCTTTAGCAACACATTTAGTAGACCAGAAGAGCTCTAGTGGACATTTTTCACTGACTTTTCTCTAGTTAGTGGTGCATGGTAAGGCAAGCAGCACTTTTACTATCGCTCAAACGTAGGAGGTGATCGAGGTTACAATGGAAGTGAATGTAGCCAATATTTGGAGGGTTTAAAGGGGTCATGACATGGTTTTTTTTATTGTATTATTATGTTCCCTTAGGTGCAATTATAGTATTAATATATTTTTTTTTAAGAAAAACTTTTAAAATCTAGTGATTTATGACCTTTTCCCACCCTGTTTCTCATCCTCTGATTCAAACAGTCTGTTTTGGGGGCGTTTTCCATTTAAGACTTCAGTGTTAACGCCCACTGTTATGATTGGCTAACGTCAGTGCCTATGTATCAATTATTGACGCTTCCAGCCAGAACAATATGCAAGTAAACTAAGTAAAAACACTGTGATTATTCATAATGAATGAAATTGCGCTTTAAAAAGTAGTTTAAAGTTTAAAATAGATTACTTACAGTTTGCGTCGTCGTTGTTCCCAGAATAGTCGGCACGGACTTATCTTTGAGCAACAGTTTTCTGGCAAAGCCAGCATCATATTGAGATTTGTTCTCAAAACAGTCATCCTTAAAATGTACAGAACAAACGCTTAAGTTAACACTGCCGTGACTGGGACGTCCTCAAAAAATAAACTGCATCCATTTTTCCCTGACGTCTGGATCTTTCGGCAGCTTATTCAGAGGTTTTGTTTGACCACAGCCAGGAACAGCACATCTGTGTGGCATCGTAATTTTCCTGTGCACAAGTAGTCTCTGTCAGAGCTCGCTGTCCATCGACTGAACACTTGTGAGGCGACGGCGATACTGAAATGAGCGTAGTTGTCTTGCGCTTAAAGCGTAGTTATCTTGTGCTGGAGGCGGTCATATGCAAACGCTGTTACGTCACTTCTAACCGACACGTCACTTCTAACCATGAATCCAGAACGAGCTGTATTTTGAGCTTGATTAAATAAATGATTCGTTTAGAATGGGGAGGACGTCTTAAAATATTAAACTTGCAGGACGTTTTAATGATACAAAGACCTCTTATATACCAAAAGATCAAGGCAAATTTGGTTTCTCATGTCATGACCCCTTTAAAGTCAGAAATGAGAAACTCATAATTTTCTAAAAGCACTTACATTAATTTTTCTGCTAAAACTCTTGGATTATTTGAGCTGTCAAGTTGTTTAAATTGTAGATTTTGATGTGGACTATTAAATTAACGGGATTGCAGGGTTTACAGCGTTACATCGTCATGGCAATGAAGTTGTAAAATTGGACATAATTTTACACAGAAAAGGTTAGCAAGCGATTTTATCACACTAAAACAGTGTTAGCACGCCTACACAATGCCACAAATGCTTGAACCTGGAATATGCAATCTTCATTTGAACAACCTAGATTGATTTTTTTACTCTATGCTGCAACGGTCACTCGCATATCGCATAAATCACTCACATATGTGATCAAATATATAAATATATATATTAGGGCTGTCGATTTAATTAAATTAAAAATAAAGCGTTAAAAAAATTAGCGCAATTAATTGCAATGCACCCAGACCATAATAAGGAAGATTCCTGAGAAATGCAACTTGTAGTACCACCTGTTTACTCCAGGGGGCAGTGAGTGAAACTTCAGTTGTGTGGCAATGTGCAGTTTATACAGTGAAGAAAACACTTCAGTAGAACAACACAAACATGCGTTACGTTCATGCATTCAAAACATTTGGAGTGCAAATCCGAACTAAGAGATCTCAAGATGTGTTTTAAGTATTAAACTATATTTAACTTGACACGGTTACCTAAAAATGTATGTTTATGACGCAACACACCCGAGACGCTACACAAGCACGTCTGACGCAGGTGTACATTGACGGGTCCTTAAACAAGCCCTCGTGAAATGTATGCATGTTCAATAATATGGTAGTAAATAATACATTGTATTCTAAAGCCACTTTCTGTATCGTCTTATCAATGATGAACTCTTCTGCATCAAGAATGAAATGCATTTTAATTATCTGAATATTTTTTATTTTATATACACTCACCTAAAGGATTATTAGGAACACATACTAATACTGTGTTTGACCCCCTTTCACCTTCAGAACTGCCTTAATTCTACGTGGCATTGATTCAACAATGTGCTGAAAGCATTCTTTAGAAATGTTGGCCCATATTGATAGGATAGCATCTTGCAGTTGATGGAGATTTGTGGGATGCACATCCAGGGCACGAAGCTCCTGTTCCACCACATCCCAAAGATGCTCTATTGGGTTGAGATCTGGTGACTGTGGGGGCCATTTTAGTACAGTGAACTCATTGTCATGTTCAAGAAACCAATTTGAAATGATTCGAGCTTTGTGACATGGTGCATTTTCCTGCTGGAAGTAGCCATCAGAGGATGGGTACATGGTGGCCATAAAGGGATGGACATGGTCAGAAACAATGCTCAGGTAGGCCGTGGCATTTAAACGATGCCCAATTGGCACTAAGGGGCCTAAAGTGTGCCAAGAAAACATCCCCCACACCATTACACCACCACCACCAGCCTGCACAGTGGTAACAAGGCATGATGGATCCATGTTCTCATTCTGTTTACGCCAAATTCTGACTCTACCATCTGAATGTCTCAACAGAAATCGAGACTCATCAGACCAGGCAACATTTTTCCAGTCTTCAACTGTCCAATTTTGGTGAGCTCGTGCAAATTGTAGCCTCTTTTTCCTATTTGTAGTGGAGATGAGTGGTACCCGGTGGGGTCTTCTGCTGTTGTAGCCCATCCGCCTCAAGGTTGTGCGTGTTGTGGCTTCACAAATGCTTTGCTGCATACCTCGGTTGTAACGAGTGGTTATTTCAGGCAAAGTTGCTCTTCTATCAGCTTGAATCAGTCGGCCCATTCTCCTCTGACCTCTAGCATCAACAAGGCATTTTCAGCCCACAGGACTGCCGCATACTGGATGTTTTTCCTTTTCACACCATTCTTTGTAAACCCTAGAAATGGTTGTGCGTGAAAATCCCAGTAACTGAGCAGATTGTGAAATACTCAGACCGGCCCGTCTGGCACCAACAACCATGCCACGCTCAAAATAGCTTAAATCACCTTTCTTTCCCATTCTGACATTCAGTTTGGAATTCAGGAGATTGTCTTGACCAGGACCACACCCCTAAATGCATTGAAGCAACTGCCATGTGATTGGTTGATTAGATAATTGCATTAATGAGAAATTGAACAGGTGTTCCTAATAATCCTTTAGGTGAGTGTATATATCAATTGAATTCAATGAATCAACGTTAGCGATCACAGGCATATGGCAGAAGAAACTTTGTATACATCTGTTCCAGATATCCTCTTTTTTACAATAACATTTGTAGTATTAATTATATTTAAAATGCGCCACATTAACATATCAGTCATTTAAGTCTTTGCAATGATCTAAAGCCAAACATAAATGTGTAAAACTGATGAATGGGGAAAATATTGACGAACTAGTAATTCCAGTGTCGTTTCTATATTATATTCACTTATAATATACATATACATATGCAATTTAATATATGCAATTTCAAGACATAGTATATATTGATGGAATATATTTTTAAGAAGCTAACATGTGACCAAAAATTATGAAAAACAATTTACAATTGACGTAATGTACGAATTTCTTTCATCTGTAAGCAAAACAGAGAGCTTGTGAATCACAATCGAATGGGGAAATCTATAGCAATACCGAGCCCTATAGCTAACCCCAAGTATGGGCAAAAGTAATGCGCTTTTAGCTAACGCTACTATATACACAACCAGACCATTCAAACAACTAGATGAAGGTTAATTCTGCATAGGTGCCTGTTTCCTTCTTCACTGCGTTCAAGCTGACTTTGCAGGCATTTACAGCTGGAAGCATGTGTTCAAGATTACAGGGGAAAGCCACATTAGCATTTGACATGAGGGAAGCAAACAAGCTAATTATATTCAAAATCTGACCAAACTAATAGAGTTTCCATAACGTTCATGCCAGCAGTCATCATTTATTTGCAGAAGCCGCTAATTGGCTAAGCTTCGCCTTAAGCGTTACTGACCAGTCCTGTCGTCCATCATAAGTCAAGCTTTTGCTCTTTGCTAATGTACAGTGAGTCTACTGAAGTCCTGTGTGTGTGTGTGGACCATAGACTGTAAAAAAAGATGGCCGACGCCCCTTCGCTCTTTTCTATTGGTGAGAACTGAAGCCGCCAGTGTCCCGATATGGCGCTGACATCTTGGGACTTGAGTCTGCGCAGTAGTGAGCAGGAAGTAAAGCCGCGAAATCAAGGCCCCGCCCTCACTCTCGCTGAATCAATCGCAAGCACACACCCCTGCACTTTTGACTTTTGACTTACGATGGTGTGAAATAATTAATTATAGAAATTTAGATATTAAATTTAAAGCTCCAATCTCCTCAGTCCTCCGAAGATCCTGAAAAAAGTCACAATGACACACACAGAGATGATTTCACCTCTAAAGAACTAAATTGTGCCAAGAAATTTCCCAAAAAATGACAAAAACAGCAACTGTTTGTGGGGTGGCCAATGGGGTCCACGGTCACCCCTGGCCACCCCCCAGCTCCACCACTCGTACCATGAAATTTTGGTCATGCCACCTGCCATTAAAAGGAAATCGTACAGATTACAGCGTTTGTGATTTGTTTAACTTTCCCACTTCCTACATTTGGAACAATCCTCATCTGATCCCTTAAAATCTGGATTGAATTTACAGAGCAGGATCTGTTAGTGAGCAGTCATAAAAGACGAGCGTTTCCTTGGCTGGAGTGATTCAGC
>NC_068305.1:39952519-39960019 GCF_025860055.1 Xyrauchen texanus
AATATAATTAAATGCTTCTTTTTTTTTATTTATTTTTTTTTTATCAACAACTGACTGAAGAGAACAGAAAGGGAATTTAAAGAGACATTATTCAATGACAAATGGGTTGCGTAGATCTCGTCTTTGGACACTGCAAATGCGAGCGATTACCTCTCAGTGTAGTCAAGGGTTGCGCATAGACTAAAAGATCGAACTTGGGGTTTAAGAATTGATATTGAGTTCAAATTAAGATCGTAATGCAATGGAATATCAATATTTGTACCCACCCCTATTTATTATTAAAAATGATAAGCAATAGTGTAATTCCTGGGGAAGAACTACACTACCCATGATCCTTAGCGGGAAATCCACCAATAAGAGAATCATAGTAAACAAAGCGCGCCAAAAGAGCTGCGAATGATGCAATCGAGTCACTCTCTCTACACAGTATATGTACATATCTGAATATTTTACAATAACATTAAAATAAATGGGGTCTTTCCTTATAATGAACAGCTTAAATGAACAGTATTACATTTTCTATTGTTTCTATTCAATTACATCATTCCCAATGCATCATGGGATTGTAGTTCAGAGCTATCATAATACTGATGTTTGTCTGAGCAAGCACCACTGATATCAACGCTTTTGCAAATGAAACTTGGCTTAGCCAAACCCTCTGAAAAAGTACCTATAATAGCTCATCGCTGGAGCTGTCGTCCTTCAAAAAGATGGATATTTGGTCCATTTCCAGGGTCAGAAGAGAAGAACCTCTTCCCAGATCTTTCCTCTGGTTAGTGTCAGCAGGCTAATGAACTCTCAAAACCCCTGCGCATGGAGATTTACTGCAAACTAAGAGCGGGTACAGAATGCACTCCCAATGCTGACTGCTGAATATGACTTGCATTTGCACATTTTTCCAATTCATCTCATTGAATTAAGAGTGCAGGCTTTTGGACGCTGCACACTCCTTGAGTAGAGCCATCCGTCTTCAAAGCATCAGTTAAACATGATAAATGCGAACATGTTGTGCAACGAAACTGAATTTTGAGACAGTGAGTCGGGGCAGGGGGTCACAGAGTTGTCTTTATAGAAGGTCCATACTGTGGAAAACATGGACGGAAACTCGGAATGAAATGGAGTTAAAGGAATATTTCGGATTCAAAGCCAGTTTAAAGGGACAGTTCACCCAAAAATGAAAATTCTCTCATTTATTACTCACCTTTAAGTCATCCCAGATGTGTATGACTTTCTTTCATCTGCAGAACACAACGGTTTTTAAAATAATTTTTCAGCTCTGTAGGTCCTTACAATGCAAGTGAATGGGTGCCAACAGTTTCAAGCTCCAAAATCCATATTAGGGCAACAGTATAGATATAAAATTTGATCTGTTTCTCACCCACACCTATCATATTGTGTCTGAACACATGGATTTAACCACTGGAGTCTTATGGATTACTTCTATGCTACCTTTATGTTGAATATGGGGCTTCAAAGTTCTGGCACCCATTCACTTGCATTGTATGGACCAAAATCTTCATTTGTGTTCTGCTGATTAAAGAAAAGTCAAACACATCTGGGATGGCACGAGGGTGATAAATGATGAGAGAATTTTCATTTTTGGGCAACTATCCCTTTAAGACCAATTGAACAGCATTAGCTGATGTTAGCTGATTCCATGGCTAATGCAGCTAAAGTTAGCATTGTCTCTGATTGTATTCACGGAGACCAGAGTTATGTTGGGGGCGGGGAGCAGCAGCTCATTTGCATTTAAAGAGACACACACGAAATCAGCGCGTTTTTGATTCCACCCAAAAAGTTTGAGGCTTGTATTTTTATTACGTCTTACAGATGTTGATCTACCTCAAAGTTTGCCTTGATTGTTCTACATTTACACTGATACATTGCACACATTTTGTAACATTTTATTTATTAAGTTCAAGAGTTTCTTTAACACTTATTTAATCTTCATATAAGATTATGTTTACATTGTATTTTGTTTTTGACTGTTAAAACTGACAGTTTTTGGTTTTTGTTTGCTTTAATAGAGTGGGTAAATAAAAAATACATTGGTTAATTTTTAACAATTGGTTAAAAAATGTTATTAAAATGTATCAATAATTATCGATACCGAATGATATGAAACATTATACCGTGATAAACGTTTTGGCTGTATCACTTTAAGGCACAGTTATCTTAGTGTATGTGAACTTCTGACCCACTGGAATTATGATATAGTCAATTAAAAGTGACACAATCGGTCTGTAAACCGTTGTCATGCACAAAGTAGACCTTCCAAACGACTTTCCAAAACTATAGTTTACTAATATAACATCTGTGGATTGGTTAAAAAACTGTAAATGCCACTTGGTTTAATTTATACATATTACTTGTCCTTTTTTGGGACTTTTTGTGGCCAATGTCATATGTCAATGTCAGCACTTATATAGCGCCTTTTTAAACTTAACGTTATTTTAAGTGCTTTACACTGAGTCTAATTCACCCATTCCCACACACCAATGACGGCAGAGCTGCCATGCAAGGCACTAGCCTACCATTGGGAGCAACTAGGGGTTCAGTGTCTTGCCCAGGGACTCTTCGGCATGTGGAGTCATGTGGGCCGGGAATCGAACCGCCAACCCTGCGATTAGTGGCAAACCGCTCTACCACCTGTGACATATTCCAAACAGAATGATATTTACACTTATGGACCTGAATGGGAGTTTGGAGTGAATGAGAACGACTACTCCCCTCTTGAAACAATGGCGGCACACACTTCCGAGGAGAATTTTGACCGTGCCGTGGAGATCCTCAACATGTATTCCAATGGTATGATTGGTTGACCACCAAGCTTGTTTGGTTTGATGGTTTTAGAGGGGTTTGGCACACTTATCATCTGGTTAGGCCAGCGATTATCCAGGCTTTGAGACTCCACCAGCTAAGAACAGAAAACCATTGTAAGCTGGTTAAAGCTGCTTTGTTTTGGTTTTCCCATGAGGGATCCTTCAACGGGTCAAAGCCTTTGTCTTGTTCGATATCCATTTTTGAGGCAAGTCCACCTGGACAACAGCTTTCCACATTTATCTTTCCCGGGGCAGAGGGAAGAATAATGTTTTGCAGCAATGGTTATACGTCTGTATTTCGCAATAATGCCCTCTGACAACTCAATTCAGCCCAGTGACATTTTCAGGGGAAATACAAAAGTGGAACTAATACACAACACCTGTTTCTTCTCAATATCCCCCATTATATCAAATATACCAACAGTGACAGCTGTGCGGACTGATGGATGGAGACAGCAAGCGGACAATCTGACAGGCTCAGGTCAAATAGCCAAAAGCCGAACGAAATGCATTAGTCTGTAATATTTCACATATGACTTTGGACGGTGTCACACGCTATCCATTTCGAGAATATAGGGCCCATATCCTAAAGGAGCCTCGACTGGTTAAAATTACTGGGACGGTAAAGAATATGACAGTGCTGATGTGATATACAGCCCATAATATGCCAGGATGCAAGATATAATGTGTATGATACGTGTATATCATAAATATCCAATGTTTCACCCAGCACTACTGTTTATGTAACGATTTTAAGAGTTACACTAAATCAGATTCGATTTCTGTCCTGTTATTATTGAGTTTTTAAGATAAGGCTCAAAAAGAACATTTAATACTCTGTATTTTGGTTGCATTTGTAAAGCAATCTGGTGCTGTGAGCCACAGATTTATCCATCCTGAAATATTCCAGTCACATTTTTTCTAGTCAGTTCTGTCATTAATTATGCCAAAGTATGTCAACTGCTAATTCAACAAACTAACCAAAGCTAATTCAAATCCATAGCACAAACAAAAATCCCATAGACTTTCATTGAAGTAAGGACTCAACCCAAGCCATATCTTGGGAATATTATGTAATAGCAACCCAGTTCAATGACCAATCTTAATAATAGTACAAAAACGTATGACTTTTACTCTCGTCGAAAAAAATAAACAAGCCAACAAACAATCTTACTACTAGGGAATCACCGATTCCACATTTTCTCTTCCGATTTCGATATCGGAAATCTCCATATTGCCCGATACCGATCACACAGTTATTTTTTTGGGAACCCATTAAACTTAAATATCATTATCATTTGTAAATAAATTATAATAGTAATATATATCAATCGTGCACTTCCCTCACGCTTTTATTTTGACATTCTGAACTCTCCAGGAAGTCCTGTAATGCCGAGTTTACACTAGTGTTGTCAAAAATACCGGTACCAAGTCGGTACTCAAACAAAAAATTATTTACAATACCAGAATGTCTGAAGGTACCGGGGTACCGAGTCTACCCGGTCGGTACCCATGCAGAGGCGGGAACTTTTGAACGCTCACAACAAGCAAAAGATTGCGGCAAGCAAATTAGCTGCTGCGCAGTCTCAACTGAATCTTGTCGAAATGAAAAGTGGGAAAAAGCCAGGTAATTTGAGGCTGATGAAAAGGGAAACATCACAGATCAGCATAAACGTATTTGTAAATGCTGCTTTCGCAATTTTCTGACGAAAGGAGGAAACGCATCAAACTTAATAAAGCACCTGAAAGACAGACACCCGGATTAATTAAAGCAAATAAAGCAGGTGAGTTTAAACTTTCACCGTTTATATTATGTAGATCCCAAAGTATTAGGGAATGATTAAAAAAAAAGTACATTCAGAAGCATGTCCCGTTGTGGAATAGACGGAGGTGGAGCTCTTTAAAGGAAACATCCCGGCGTTACATCTTAAATGCAGTAAAATTTAATAAGTTATTGCTTTATTAAAGTTCAAATAATATAAGTGTTCAAAAATACTTTAAGCATACATTGTTCAGTTTTGTTATAATTAAAAAATAATATATTTAAATTAAAGTGTTGCTCAATGGCATATATCTGTTCTTAGTTCAGCTGTTAATGTTTTAACTTCGTTAATAAAAGTGTGTTGTTCAGAAACCTGTTTTTGTGTTTTGCGATTACCGTGAAATTTCACTGGTATTGGTACCGACTACTGAAATTTTGGTACCGTGACAACACTAGTTTACACTACACGATTTTAAGCCTGATTTTCGCTTGCTGACACGAAAGCACGAAATCATAGGCAAATCGGAGCTCGCACCCGTGAGCGACGATCGCAATGTATGAACTATCAAAGACGATATCTGAGAGAATCAACAACCTAGCATTGTAGCAACAACTTTATGCACAGCTAAGAACCACTCACATTTTCTTAAAAAAATGCCAACATCGGGGGGCATGGTATCTCAGCGAGTATCATCCCTGGAGTCGTGAGTTTGAATCCAGGGCCTGCTGAGTGACTTCAACCAGGTCTCCTAGGCAACCAAATTGGCCCGGTTGCTAGGGAGAGTAGAGTCACATGGGGTAACCTCCTCGTGGTGGTGATTAGTGGTTCTCTCAATGGGGCGTGTGGTGAGTTGTGTGTGGATCGTGGAGAGTAGCATGAGCCTCCACATGCTGTGAGTCTCTGCGGTGTCATGCACAACGAGTCACATGATCAGATGCGCGGATTGACAGTCTCAGAAGCGGAGCCAACTGAGACTCGTTCTCCGCCACCCGGATTGAGGCGAGTAACCGCGCCACCACGAGGACCTGCTAAGTAGTGCGAATTGGGCTTTCCAAATTGGGAGAAAAGGGGAGCCAACATCTAGTTTTAGTCATTATGAGCGATTATTCAGTTCAGTAACTGATGCATTAAATATTCACTGGCAAATAAATGCATTTCATTCTATTTTTAATCATTTTTATAATTTTTTACTTACAACCAGCCTGTCGTTTGATAAAGCAGTCTATCTATGCTTTGGTAACATCTCGCGACTAAAACAGCATTAAGGATCCTCTGTCCTGACACACTGAGGGCTCCTGACAAAACTAATGCAGTTTCACACATTTTCAGGTCCAAGCTTTAAAGCATGCGCGCAGCTGCTCGCCATTTCGCACAGCTGTCTAGTACGGTTGCAAAACTGACTTGAAACGGTTGCTTGACAGACAAATCTTGAGAGAAGCTTACAGACAGGAAGTCCTTGGCTCAGCTAATGAAGCTGAATTCGCATGCAACCATCTTTCAAGCGCATAAGGAGAATAGGAAACATGCTCAGTGGAAAATGAGACAAAGGGACATTTGTAAAGTGTTGAACTAATGTTCTGTCGGTGTACTTCTGGGTCAGTTCTGATACGTTTGTGGACAGCAGTGAAACAACAATGTGAAATGCAAATAATAAAATGCAACAAACATGTAATCGTACATAGATAGGAGAGTCTTATTAAAAGGCTTTCGGAAGTGCTTGATTCTGACTGGGCAGTGGCGCCATCTAGTGGTCTGATATTTCTCAGGAACAACCGCAGATCCACGTATCAGACCAGAGTCATCGTTCCCGCGGCTCGGATCACTATGCATTCTACACAAGTAAGCTAATAAAATAATTTCAACTCAAATGTTTCATATGCATGATTTATTTATTTGGTTAGTCGCCAAATTCGTGGTATTTGTGGTTACGAACTACTCAATCATGGTGGCCTGGTTAGCTACGGGAGTATTGACGTTGACTATCACCCGTGGAGTCGCAAGTTTGAATCCCAGGGAGTGCTGAGTGACTCCAGCCAGGTCTCCTTGGCAACCAAATTGGCCCGGTTGCTAGGGAGGGTAGAGTCACATGGGGTAACCTCCTCGTGGTCGCTATAATGTGGTTCTCGATCTCGGTGGGGCGTGTGGCGAGTTGTGCGTGGATGCCGCAAAGAATAGCGTGAAGCCTCCACACACGCTACGTCTCCGCGGTAACGTGCTCAACAAGCCACGTGATAAGATGCGTGGATTGACGGTCTCAGATGCGGAGGCGACAGAGATTCATCCTCCACCATGCGGATTGAGGCGAGTCACTATGACACCATGAGGATTTAGAGAGCATTGGGAATTGGGCGTTCCAAATTGGGGAGAAAAAAATACTCAGCCATGATCCTGAAAAGATCCACAAATCAGAGATTTGCGGCAAACAAAGCGCGCCAAAAGAGCTCTGCAGTGACCGCCCACTTCCATGATTGATGTCCGATGGAAATCGTTAGTCCTGAAATGGATCCAGTCGAGAAACACTGGAATAAAACATGTTTGAATGTCCTGAAAAGTATTTTAATAGGAAGCATAATTTTGAATTATGGAACTGATAAATGTGCAAAACTCTTGGCCTGGAAGTTTCACTTCCAAGAGGGAAAACTGGTTGTTGTTGTTACTTCATAATCACCTATAAGCTTCTAAGGAGATGCCCAACAAACGTCCAGGCTATTTACATCCGCAACAAACCGTCAACAATCACTCCTGCTGAAGAGAAGTTTCTTTGGACTGATTTCTGTCCCAGATTGCTTTTACAGCTTTTTATCATGAAGGGACAACATCTGTTTTCCTTATTGGTTTTTAAACCCTTTTGGAACGCTCTGTTCGGAGGGACACATACTGTGCGAGCGGAAAGAGGAATCCAGGTAGTCATCGCC